>NC_086324.1:94545881-94775881 GCF_036172605.1 Pelobates fuscus | reverse complement strand
TGTGAGGGGTGCACTCACTGTTATGAGATACTGTAATTTATAAAAATGTTATAAATATATATATATATATATATATATATATATATATATATATATTAACGTTTTACAAAACAAAGCTAAGTGTCAGAAAGATATCAAAGATATCGAACACAAACTCATCTCTATGCTAAAGATTACATCCATACATGGTGAAAATGTATTAAGAGCATGAAAGTATGGATCAGTTATATGATTGGCTAGTAGCACATTAAAAATCAAATTAAACAAATGTCACTACTTCTTATGGATTGGCCACCTCTAGATTTATCAAACAAACTTTTAATTATATGTTGTTTAACAGTTGCAAAAATTGTAATTGCGGTAGCTGGAAATCTCAAACTCCAAATTAAAATGGAAAAAGCCATTTACAGAATGTATTTGAATTCACACAAAAAATATATAATATGGGATGGTTGGTTAAACAGGTTGGTGTTTCGCTAACAATAGACCTCAGACATAATTATGTGTACCAGATATATAGTTACATATATTTTAGTAGTGTAGCGAAGAATGTATAGGTTTTTCTAGGCCCCCAACGACCTTTGTTCTCTCCTTGCCTACTCTATTATTTCATTTTTCATTTATGTCTTTCTTATATCATAATGAAGGTTCAATAGATATAAGGAAAATAAATAAATGTATATTGTTGATATGTGCACAAATGTATTTTTTTTCTTTCTCTGCTTTATAAAAAAAAAAACTTTGAAAGATTGGTTAAATAAGTGCATATGGATTATTTGTAATGTAACTCAATATGTCTGTTTCTATTTTATTGTTCTTTCAATGCACTAAATGCACAATGCATAAAGATTAGACTATATGTTTTGTCTATGTGTAGACAAACCAAACTTTATTAAATTATTTTAAATGTTTGATATTGATTATTTTCTGAAATGTAGAATTTTCTGGAGAGCAACAGCTTGTGTTCTTCGGAGTTACAGGTGACGACAAAAGGTTTTTCTTTCTAAGAATATTCAGCCAATAGTCTCCATCCTCTTTCTTCAGACATGATATACGATACAGGGGACTGAGGGTATAATAACATACAAACATTTTGTACAATGAACAACTAGCTATATTCCAGAAAATATCTCCTGTATTTTCCTTTTGTAAACAAGATGAACTTTCACTCACAATACTGTACACCTTGTTTGATCTGCAGACATGAATTCTTTCAATGTGAGAAGTATCTTCTGAAAATTCACGGATAATATAAACCTGTGGATAATTTATTTCAAATATGTATTTTAAAGTTTTACCTTACAGAATGCAACGTGCACAACTAACACAAAAGCAGTGATAATCAGAAACTAAGTCCATACTTATTGGCAGATTTTAATGTGTTTTAGTTGGAAAATATTACCTTTTCCAATCCAAATGTAGTGAGAAGAATACATTTTAATCAACACTCAAGAAAGATTTATTTTTTTATATCACTAAAGTAGCATGTTAAAAGAAAATTAGATTTGAATCCAGAATGAATGGTAAAACGAATCATCATTAAATTCAATTAGAATAGTATTAGAAGTATTTGCATTCAGTAAATAAAAACAAACAACAACAGCAATACTATTCCCTTTGAGATAGATAAAAAAATTTCCAGTCCTTAATATTTAGTTTACACATTGAACTGAAGTAGAATCAACAGAGAAGAATAAATATCCTACAGGGCCATATGCTTGTTTTTAGTTCGGGTTACTACCCCTTTCATTCTTCACGCAGTGATGGTAAATGTGGCCAAGTAAATGCATGATTCCGAGGCTCCTATCTAACCTTCTAGAGTTGTCTCAGGGGCAGAACTACTGCAGGTGCAGCAGGTACAAGTTTATTGGCCACTATTTGCTACCCATCATGAAAGAGAGAGCAACGAGGGTCCTGGCTAGTGCCTTATTGAGTCATCAGCAGGGCTAATAGAGGTCTAGGGGGCAGTAAGGGTAGAATATGACAGGCCAGCGTGTTGAAAGTAAGAGAATGACAAGATATGTTTGGAGGCAAGGAAGGATTGTAATTGGAAGAGGAATGTGGACATCTACTTGGGGGAGTTGTAGTTAATGTGTCAATCTAAATCGAGAAAGCAGATGTGCAAATCTCATTTGGGAATAGAGCGCATCCAAAGCCAGCAAATGTGGAGAATCTAATGCCAGTTCACCCTCTCCTTTCCAAATTTGGACCTCCATATTTGGACATGGAGTGGGTTATTTTTCAGGGAAATGTGACAGTTTAAACAGCAGAAGGAGAGGGTGAACTGGCAAGGTGATGTAGGGTGTCGTGAGTATAGAGTTGGTTATATGGCAAGTGGGGAGATTTGCCTGGAGCAGTAAGGTACCCAAAAAAATGATAATCTTGCACCGGGGTCCTTTATTCATCAATTATTCCGCTACTGGATTGCCTTATGGTTAATCCTGCTCTAAGTGTCAAGAAGACCATCACAAGTGCAGGGTAGTAGAGTAAAATACATCACGGATTATTTTTAGATGACTAGTTTGTAATTAAAGCATATGTTTGAACATTATGGTAATATGTAACATTAGGATTTCAGTACAATTAGCATGGAAACAGAAGTGAACAATATTAAACAGTCTTAATGACACTACTAATTTTGCATGTACAGAATTCTAGGTTGCTTCTCTCTTCTAAATTCATCTTGGTAGAGTAAGTTTTCAGTACATTTGCTTAATTTAAAAAGAAAAACACACGCTTCTTGCTTATTTATTGTCCCACTGGGCTTTCATTATTTCAGGTCAAAGTGGAAAGTCATAGTCAGATATGCCCATTGCTCCAAGAAGACATTTGCATGCCTCAATTCATGTTTAGATCGTTAAGGTTTATCACTCATTTCTAGTAATTACCCATAATTGTCTCACATTCAGCTCTTCCCTGATCTCTATTAAATAGAAATGGGTGAACTTACCAAGGTTTGGTTCAAGGCTCAAAGTAGTTGAAATTATAAATATTTGACATATACTTTCTACTGAAATAACAAACTGAATTTAGTAGCAAATTATTTACACCAACTGAGTATATATTATCCAAAAAAATGTGATTTTATATTTGGTTTTCATATTAAATAATTCAATATTTGTGATGAAAGGAATAAAACCTATTTTAAAGCATTGAGCAGAAAAGAAAAAGAAAACTTAGACCCTTTAAATTTTCTGATCATGCTGCTAGCCTACAGTAATCATATCACTATTAGTATTATTAATAAATAGGATTATAGAAATGTAATATTTTTAAATAAATCATATTAAATAGTTACATAGTTACATAGCTGAAAAGAGACTTGCGTCCATCAAGTTCAGCCTTCCTCACATTTGTTTTTTGCTGTTGATCCCAAAGAAGGCAAAAAAATCCAGTTTGAAGGACTTCCAATTTTGCCACAAACTATGAAAAAAAAATCCTTCTTGACCCCAGAATTGCAGTCAGATTTATCCCTGGATCAAGCAGTTATTACCCTACATTAAAAAATGATATCCTTGAATATTCTGTTTTTGCAAGTATGCATTTAGTAGCTGTTTGAACATCTGTATGGACTCTGATAAAACCACTTTTTCAGGCAGAGAAGTCCACATCCTTATTGTTCTTACAGTAAAAAAACATTTCCTTTGCCTTAGACAAAATCTACCTTCTTCTACTCTAAACGCATGACCTTGTGTCCTATGTAAAGTCCGGTTTGTGAATAGATTTCCAAACAATGGTTTGTATTGGCCCCGAATATATTTGTATAATGTTATCATATCCCCTCTCAGGTGACGTTTTTCTAAACTAAATAGGTTTACATTTGTTAACCTTTCTTCATAGCTGATATGTTCCATTCCTTTTATTAATTTTGTAGCTCGCCTCTGCACTTTTTCTAGTTTTTCTATATTAACCATACCTCCCAAGCAGCGGCAGAACTACCACCAATGCAGTTGTTGCAGTTAGCTACCGGGCTCATCGGGTGGCCCACCTGGTGGCATGTGTCATCAGAGGCCCGGTTGTGTACTGAAACACTTTAACAACTCAACCCCACTAATAACAGCAGCCACTGCTAGGAGGAAGTGAGAGCCTGAAATTTCCTCCCTGTTGCAAACACGAGCCATGCGGGAGGGAGTATTGAAAGCAGAGGCTGAAGGGGGAGGTGCGTGAACAGCAGATTCAGACTCTTTCCCCACAGCCATCAATGGTAACCCCAAGCATCTAATAGGTTGAAAACAAAAACGTGGCTAAAAATGTTTAAATGTTGACCAGCATGTATGTCTGTGTATCTGCATTAGTGTTTGTGTCTGTGTATCTTCATGTGTCTTTGTGTGTGTCTCTGTGTCTGTGTATATGTATGTGTGTCAGTGTGTGTATCTTTGTGTCTGTATGTGTGTCAGTGTGTGTATATCTGTGTTTTTGTATCTGTATGCGTCTCAGTGTTTGTATGTGTGTCGATGTTTGTATCTGTGTGTCTGTGTATCTGTATGTGTTTCAGTGGGTGTATATCTGTGTATGCATATCAGTGTGTGTGTGCAGGACTAGCTCATTTATTGAGAAGATCAGATGATCACCAATAAGCTAAGCCCGACACCACCAAGCTTAGCTCAGATAGAGAGTTTCTAGCACTCCAGTAGGCTGTAGTGAGGCGGCACTTTGCAGATGCAGGTAAGAAGTCAAATTGTACTGAAACTATTTAACTAATTACATTGGGGATGGAGGGATGGGGGGATGAGGACCCACCAGGGCGATCCTAAAACAATATGCACTACAGTGCATTGAAGTGTTCCTTCCCCAGATAATCTGCAGAGGTATGTCCATTCTTATTTTTACAGTTCAGATATTCCTGTAGTTTGTAAAATATGCAATACGGATTATAAATGCATGGTAGTGAACTCATGCATTATAATAGAAATTATTAGTAATACTTTTATCACAATACATGAGTAAAGTGCAATGCATATGCAATCAGCTATGCACATCATCCTCATTAAAGCACAGTTGTGATGTTAGAATGGGACTAAAAGAAACTGTAATGAAGGTAGAATTAGACTGTAATACGGATTTAAACATGCATGCAAAAAAGAAATTGAAGGAAACATAATCAGCAGCAGATTGATCTAAAGTTATTCATTATAAATGATCTTTAGATTGTTTTTCTTCTTCAGAAATGTTCATTAAAGGGAGAGATTTGTTCAGCTCTCTATGACATGCTATACAGTGTTTCTCCTGATCTACTGCATGGATATCTTTTCAATACATAATGAATTGTGCTAACTTGACTTCCAACCTACAACATTTAGATCAAGATAAAATTATTTATTTTTAACTCTGCTATTTTGGTATGAATTTTCATACAAATGTGCAAAGGTGTATTTTACATTTGTGCATTGTACACACGTGCAGAAAGTACCCCACTTCTGTTATCCTCGGCAATAAAATAGCTGATAAACTATAGTTGTCAATTCATTTGTGTGTATTTACTTAGTCACAAAAATATCAAAGGACCGGAGGTGCACTGAGATAAATAGATCTATCTGTCTATCTATCTATCTATCTATCTATATCTATCTGTCTCTGTCTGTCTGTCTACATAACACACACACATACTAACTGTGTTAGTAAATACTCAATTTAAGGACTTTATTATTTATTTTAACAAAAGTGTATGAGCCATCTTCTATACAACCACTACCTCAGACTGCAATGCATTGTTAATAAGGTGCCCTTTAGGTAAGAAACATGTCCAGCTTGCATAGCGTGTCTCTCCCCTACCCCTACCCACCGCCCATTTACTGTTAGCATTTTATTTCAAAAATATTTTGGGTGATATTTATCTACCACTGTTTGAGTGTTTTGAAAAATGTTTTCAACACAATTGTTAATAAATAGAGGAATTAATTTATTCTGGTGTGTTGTTCCTTTATGACATAGTGCAGTATTTTGCTATTTTGATTTAATTCTGCAATGCACCATAAACCCTGTCACAAGAATCATTGGATAAATTACCTTAACCTAAAGATTTGTAGCTGAAGCTTTAGCATTATCTTTGTGCTCCAATTCATGCTCGTCTCGAGATTTTCACCTACAATGAAGTCTTTCCAGATCATTTGACTTTTTTCTTCTTTTCATGTGCTATCATCTATCGTATGTGACAGCAAGCAGGCCTGATAAAAAATTAGTCCAGAGCTATAGAAAAATATAGGAAAAAGTAATGTAGTGGCCACCAGGTAAACAATGAACGTTTATTCAAGGTGGCAGGATAATGTAGCAATATTATTTGGCAAAATACAGTAGAATCAGAGCAGCAGGTGCAAAGGCACATTTAAAACAACAGTAACACATATAGAGGCACATGTGGTTAGTGTTAGGCTTTATTTTTTCCATCAGGATCCTCTAGAGTATATCTTCCTTAGTAAGAGTTTAGTCAAGTATTTGTGACACTCGAGAGCAAGTTTGCCTTTGGTGTCCTCTGTAGGCATTGCTAAATTCAACCTTTCCATGCCCACCTTCCACCCTTCCTTTTCAGATCAGACCTTCCTTTACAGACTTTCTATCCCATTGGCAAACTTATAAAAGACGAGAAAACTTGGCACTCATTGGAGTACTACCCACCTGTAATACGGACGCGTATTGCTGGTTCTGCTGACTGCCAGAAGTTCTCTCAGTTGAGTGCAGCAAGCTTCTCTTATGGTGATGTATACTTATGCTGTTTCTTTAAGCTGAATGTGCACTATAGATTAAATGTTATTACTTATTAATTAAGTCTCTGTTAGTCAATAAAGTTTGTATTGATTATTTACAAGTACTTGGTGTCAGTGTCTTTCCCTTTCTCAAATAGTCAATTCACTCATCCCGAAAAGGGTTTTGGTGCCCACCAATATCTTTAAAAAACTTAGGGTAATTGATTATTGCTTTTTTTTCTTATATTGGCAGTCATGAATTTAATGATTAGGCAGTCAGTGTGAGCTTTCTGTAGTGAGATGTGTGTATTGAGCTTGTCTTTGTGCAATAATCAAAGGAGTCATTATCAGACTGGAGCAACTTAAATGGAGTCCAAAATAAATGGGATTATTTAAAAGCTGCACTACTGAAGGCAACAGAAAATTGCATTAGGCTTGTCAGTAAAAGCAAAAAATTCAAGAAACCACTGTGGTACTCCGCAGATGTGGCCAAAATAGTAAAAAACAAAAAGTTAGCATTTAGTAATTATAAAAAAAACCCAGAGTGAGGAAGACAGAATGACCTATAAGATTAGGCAGAAAGAGGCTAAGCAAGTTATAAGAGCTTCCAAATCACACACAGAAGAGAAAATAGCACAGTCAGTAAAAAAGGGGGACAAAACTTTTTTAGATACATAAATGAGAAAAGAAAAGTAAAACAAGGATTAGTTAGATTAAAAACAAAAGAAGGAAGGTATGTAGATGAGGATAAAGGTCTAGCTGACTGCCTCAATGAATATTTTTGTTCGGTATTTACAGCTGAAAATGAAGGAAAGGGACCTCTGTTAAAAAAAAGGATAAATGAGTCATTTATTACATGTGAGTTTACAGAGGAAGAGGTTCTATTTCAACTGTCAAAAGTAAAGACAAATAAGTCAATGGGACCTGATGGAATACACCCAAAGCTATTAAAAGAGCTTAGTGGTGTACTAGCAAAACCATTAACAGATTTATTTAACCAATCATTGTTAACAGGAGTAGTCCCAGAAGATTGGAAGTTAGCGAATGTTGTGCCCATTCACAAGAAAGGTAATAAGTCGGGCAACTATAGGCCAGTAAGCCTTACTTCAGTAGTGGGGAAAGTGATGGAAACCATGTTAAAGGATAGGATTGTTGAACATCTAAAAACACATGGATTTCAAGATCAGAGACAACATGGGTTTACTTCAGGGAGATCATGCCAAACTAATCTTATTGATTTTTTTGATTGGGTAACTAAAATTATAGATCAGGGTGGTGCAGTAGACATTGCTTACCTAGATTTCAGTAAGGCTTTTGACACTGTTGCACATAGAAGGCTTATCAATAAACTGCAATCTTTGAGTTTAGATTCCAATATTGTTGAATGGGTAAGGCAGTGGCTGAGTGACAGGCAACAGAGGGTTGTAGTCAATGGAGTATATTCGAAGCTTGGGCTTGTCACCAGTGGGGTACCTCAGGGATCTGTACTTGGACCCATTCTCTTTAATATTTTTATTAGTGATATTGCAGAAGGTCTTGATGGTAAGGTGTGTCTTTTTGCGGATGATACTAAGATATGTAACAGGGTTGATGTTCCAGGAGGGATAAGCCAAATGGCAAATGATTTAGGTAAACTAGAAAAATGGTCAGAGTTGTGGCAACTGACATTTAATGTGGATAAGTGCAAGATAATGCATCTTGGACGTAAAAACCCAAGGGCAGAGTACAGAATATTTGATAGAGTCCTAACCTCAACATCTGAGAAAAGGGATTTAGGGGTGATTATTTCTGAGGACTTAAAGGTAGGCAGACAATGTAATAGAGCAGCAGGAAATGCTAGCAGAATGCTTGGTTGTATAGGGAGAGGTATTAGCAGTAGAAAGAGGGAAGTGCTCATGCCATTGTACAGAACACTGGTGAGACCTCACTTGGAGTACTGTACACAGTACTGGAGACCATATCTTCAGAAGGATATTGATACCTTAGAGAGAGTTCAAAGAAGGGCTACTAAACTGGTTCATGGATTGCAGGATAAAACTTACCAGGAAAGGTTAAAGGATCTTAACATGTATAGCTTGGAGGAAAGACGAGACAGGGGGGATATGATAGAAACATTTAAATACATAAAGGGAATCAACACAGTAAAGGAGGAGACTAAAGAAGAAAAACTACCACAACCAGAGGACATAGTCTTAAATTAGAGGGACAAAGGTTTAAAAATAATAACAGGAAGTATTACTTTACTGAGAGGGTAGTGGATGCATGGAATAGCCTTCCAGCTGAAGTGGTAGAGGTTAACACAGTAAAGGAGTTTAAGCATGCGTGGGATAGGCATAAGGCTATCCTAACTATAAGATAATGCCAGGGACTAATGAAAGTATTTAGAAAACTGGGCAGACTAGATGGGCCGAATGGTTCTTATCTGCCGTCACATTCTATGTTTCTATGTTTCTATGTTTCTATAATAAATAATTATATAATAAAATGTAGGTATAAAGGGCCCAAAAGGTCATTTTGCCCAGGGGCTCAGAAGGTTGTCAGTCAGCCCTTGTTAAACACTACTGTTTTTATTTAATTGTTATATATATTTAAGAGGCATCTATGTTTTCCGTGTCTTGTGACTGTGATTTGGGTGGATAGGAGTGGGGTGGCAGTGTGTGGGGATGCTGATGACACGCATTGCATTATCAGTTAAAAAATAATAAATACGTGCATTTATTTTCTCCTGCTTTACTTAACACTAGTAGGTAAAGCCTGTGGTCTGCAACTCCAGTAAGTGGAGATCAGTGTGCATGCTCATTCTAGTTTGGTGCTGTTTAGTGACTGATTCACTGAATGCCAGACCTTAAGACATACCCATCAACATCACAGTCCCAAGAAGCTGAACACCAGTGGGAATGAGTAATGGGGATTATTGGCTCTGCCCAAAATGATGTGGTCTCACCCAGAATTGGGACAGGTTAATTTGAATTACTGGCAGGTCAGTCTGTCCTGAATGCATGCCAGGCTGCCTGTCAATCTAGCATGCCAGTCCACTAAGGGCAGGCCACACAGGCACATCTAAGGATGCACTAGTACTACACTTTTTGAAGACAGTTCCCTGGTGTTCACAAAAGTAAGATGATTGTTAGGTGCTGCCATGTCGAAATCATGACAGTTGGTAGGCCTGCTGAAGAGAGAGTACACAGTGATCTGCACCTGCCGGAGGTGGATACAGCAAGCTGTCTGGTGGCATAGTGAGTGGGTGTAAGGTGGTTAAGCCTATAATTCAGCTGTGTTGAGCTAAATTTTTGATTCCTCTAGACAGTGAGAAATCAAGGTTCCTGGGTACTGTGCACCAGGGTTACCACAACTGTCCTTATAGTTTCTGTCTTGCCTATTTTTGTTTGAACACCAAAGTTTCATGTACTTGTTAATTTTTTGACTCTTTTGTGGTAATATCACATTTTTAAATCCTGTGCAAATTTACCCATTTGGTAGATATGTAGTAGTTCGTACAGTTTTACGAATTTTCCCCTTCTCATATGGTTACAATCAAACAGGATATATTTGACAGGTTTTTTTTTCAGTCCCAATGGGATCCTGACAACCACAGCCACCTAGTATAGTGGAAGAAATGTGCCAGAACCTTGTAGGTCCCTCTTGAAGTAAGAACTTTTTACTATATCTTGTAGGATCAAGGGGCAACCTCCTAACCAGTTTCCACAAGTTCAACACTATACCTGGGTATATAAGGTATACATTTAGTTTGCGACAAAGCAAATTCTCTTCCCCATCATAACCTTATTTCTTAAGTATACAAAATCATATTTACTAGACAGAATGTAACATTGCTTATCTGATGAAATGTTTAAGCTGCAGATTTGGGGAGATTTTCTAATATAATATTCCAAAGGCTAGTATCAAGATATTCTACAAAACAACACGCAGTGTCTAAGTAAAACACAGGTTAAATAAAACTCTTGTGAAGTAAATATATTCCCAGGTCTTAGAGTAGCTGGACTTAAAGTCAATAAAGAATGGTCAGTGAAAAGCCAAGGCCAGGGATATAGAATAAGACAAGTACATGATGACAGTCCAAAAGGTCAAGGATTACAGAAAGAATAACAAACCGAGGTCGGAATAGCCAAAAAGAAATTAAAGATAAACATATTCTCAGATTTCCAGTACATAGAAACCCCAACAGGGTAAATAAAAAAATAAAAAATGGGTTTAAATAGCCATGAAATGTCAGAGATTGATCAGAATTCCCTTGTAATACAAAAATGTGTATGCACATTGATGATGCAATGACATTCGCGTCACTACTGTCATTGGTGGAGGCAAATCTATAAATAGGTTCCGTAGCACAGCAGTTGGCCATCTGAAAACAACATCAATATGGATCGGCATCCGCTAGTAAGTGTTTGTCTGGAGTAAAAGCTAACCTGGCTGTGCAGATCGAGTGCATTCATGTGATCGTGTCTATCTGGCACTGTGAAAGCTAAATTCTATTATAACAGATAAGGTTATCTCTGAAATTTAAAAGGTGATATTAAAACAAGTCAATGGAAGGTTTGCTGTACAATTACTAGTTATGTTTATCTCTGGTAATAGAATTAAGCGCCAAGTGTTATTTATTTTAGTGATTTCATATGCTAAAGTGTTTTTCCATGTAACATAGTTACATAGCTGAAAAGAGACTTGCGACCATCAAGTTCAGCCTTCCTCATATATGTTTTTGCTGTTGATCCAAAAGAAGGCAAAAAACCCAGTCTGAAGCGCTTCCAATTTTGCAACAAACTAGGAAAAAAATCCTTCTTGACCCCAAAATAGCAGTCAGATGTCTCCTTGGATCAAGCAGCTATTACCCCACTAATTAGAAATTATATGCAAATATTTATCCAATTGCAGTTTAAACATCTGTATAGACTGACAAAACCACCTCTTCAGGCACATAATTCCATATCCTTATTGCTCTTACTGTAAAAAAAACCTTTTCTTTGCCTTAGACGAAATCTCCTTTCTTCCAGCCTAAATGTGTGACCTCGTGTCCTATTTATAGCCCTGTTTATGAATAGATTTCCAGATAATGGTTTGTACTGGCCTCCAATATATTTGTATAATGCTATCATATCCCCTCTCAGGCGCCGTTTTTCCAAACTAAAGAGATTTCAATGTTTTAACCTTTCTTCATAACTAAAATGCTTCATTCCTTTTATCAATTTTGTAGCTCGTCTCTGTACTTTTTCTAGTGCCATGATATCTTTCTTTAGAACAGGTGCCCAAAATTTCACAGCATATCCAAGGTCTGGTCTTACCAGCGATTTATAAAGAGGCAAAATTATATTTTCATCCCCAGAATTTATACCCCTATTTATACATGACAAAATCTTACTGGCCTTAGCAACTGCAGATTGACATTGCATATTGCTGCCTAATTTGTTGTCTATAACAATTCCCAAATGCTTCTCGTGTGTGGTTATCCCTAGTTCACATCGTGTAACATATAGCATTTTTACCTTATGATTTATTTGTTAATATACTGATACAATGATTAGATCTTCCTGAATCATGATATTATTTTCCTCTGGGGCTCCCCTATTCAAAATACATAACCTAGTGGAACAAAGTATCCTGCTGTGCATTGTTTTAATTGGTGATGAGCTATTTGAAGGTAAATTCATGTACAATTAAACCTCATCCTAGCATCTGATTTTAGCACAGTAGACTATAATATGAATATTGTTAAATTAAATTATACAGTGGTATGGATTAATCATACAAGTTTAATCCTTTAATTTGTACTCAATGTGTGATCCTTCAGCAATCAAGATTATTTTTTTCTTATTTAATATAACAATGAAGGAAATCAATATTAACCACAACTTGCTAAATATACTCTGAGATATCCTAATTAACAAACCATCTCAGCTAAAATCTTGACCTTGAGTGTATGTGGATGTTTTACTATAATCAGTCTTTTCAGTGGACAAATTGCTTAACCCCTTAAGGACCAAACTTCTGGAATAAAAGGGAATCATGACATGTCACACATGTCATGTGTCCTTAACCCCTTAAGGACCAAGCTTCTGGAATAAAAGGGAATAATGACATGTCACACATGTCATGTGTCCTTAAGGGGTTAAGGGGTTAAAGGGACACTATAGCCATCAGAACCACTACAGCTTAATCTGCCCCTGCAGGCATTTCAATGTAAAGGCTGGCTTTACAGATTAAAGGCAGTGTTTACATTGGGGATTCATAACACCTCTAGTGGAAGACACTCGGATGGCCATTACAGGTGGTTCCTGGTCCAGTGCTGCACAGTTTGAAAGTTCCCCATAGAGATGTATTGATTCAATGCATCTCTATGAAAAGATGCTAATTGGTGTAGCAGGGCATTTTCCTGCCTGCGCATGTGCAATAGCCTCTCAACGCTTTCCCATGGGAAAGTATTGGATTGCCTGATTTCATTAAGATTGATGATCTCAGCCATGGAAGCAGTGCCATACGGGGCCAGCGACATGGGAGAAAATGTAAAATCACAGTTTTAATGAGATTGGAGGGGGACCGGTCACCTAAGCAGCCACTTACATAGTGTGAGGAACATGTTTGTATTCCTGGCACTGCAGTGTTCCTTTGAACCTATTGGAGTTACTTTATTCACTTTTCCAAAAATGACTATATTATTGGTGGTATAAACAGACAACCAATATATTGTTAATAACATTATATAAGAAAGCAATATAGCAGTTTATAATTATTTTCTACAACAGCAAAAATCACATATGAGAGATACCGTATTTGCCAAGCTTGTCAGTCTGCTTTACATATGTTACCACTTTACAGATCAGAAGAAAAATAATCACTTAGCAGATGCTTATGCACTACGGAGTTCCCAATTTTTTACTCATCTGCTACCCAGCTTAATTGTATTAACCTTTTCAGCACCAAGGAAGAACAAATATCAAGCAGGTACCAGAATGTTATTACCGTATATGCTCGAGTATAAGCCGAGTTTTTCAGCCCATTTTTTGGGCTGAAAAACCCCAACTCGGCTTATACTCGAGTCAAGGTCTGTATTATGGCAATTTGCATTGCCATAATACAGACTGGGGGGAGAGGGGGGCTGGCAGAGATCTTACTTACCTGTCCTGCAGCTCCTGTCAGCTCTCTCCTCCTCTGCGCCGTCCGTTCAGCACCTCGGTCAGCTCCCAGTGTAAATCTCGCGAGAGCCGCGTCTCTCGCGAGACTTACAGTGTAAGCTGACAGAAGAGCAGAACGGACGGCGCAGAGGAGGAGAGAGGTGACAGGAGCTGCAGGACAGGTAAGTTACAGCTCTGCCAGCCCCCCTCTCCCCCCCACTGAACTGCCACTGGACCACCAGGGAAGGAGAACCCCCCTCCCTGCCATATATCAAGCAGGGAGGGGGGACGAAAAAAAAATATATAAATAAAATAAGAAATAATAATAAAAAATTAATAATAATAATAAAAAAATAAAAAATAAAAAAGGGGTATAAGGACCACTATGGGAGGGTGGGGGTGGGTTAAGGACCACTATGGGAGGGAGGGGGGTATAAGGACCGCTATGGGAGGGAGGGGGGGTATAAGGACCACTATGGGAGGGAGGGGGGTATAAGGACCGCTATGGGAGGGAGGGGGGTATAAGGACCGCTATGGGAGGGAGGGGGGGGGGATAAGGACCACTATGGGAGGGAGGGGGTGGGTTAAGGACCACTATGGGAGGGAGGGGGGGATAAGGATCACTATGGGAGGGAGGGGGGGATAAGGACCACTATGGGAGGGAGGGGGGGGTATAAGGACCACTATGGGAGGGAGGGGGGTATAAGGACCGCTATGGGAGGGAGGGGGGTATAAGGACCACTATGGGAGGGAGGGGGGGGGGATAAGGACCACTATGGGAGGGAGAGGGGGGGAAAAGGACCACTATGGGAGGGAGGGGGGTATAAGGACCGCTATGGGAGGGAGGGGGGGTATAAAGACCACTATGGGAGGGAGGGGGGGGATAAGGACCACTATGGGAGGGAGGGGGGGATAAGGACCACTATGGGAGGGAGGGGGGGGGGATAAGGACCACTATGGGAGGGAGGGGGGGGATAAGGACCACTATTGGAGGGAGGGGGGTATAAAGACCACTATGGGAGGGAGGGGGGGTATAAGGACCACTATGGGAGGGAGGGGGTGGGATAAGGACCACTATGGGAGGGAGGGGGGGTATAAGGACCACTATGGGAGGGAGGGGGGGTATATGGACCACTATGGGAGGGATGGGGGGGGATAAGGAACACTATGGGAGGGAGAAGGGGGATAAGGACCACTATGAGAGGGAGGGGGTGGGATAAGGACCACTATGGGAGGGGAGGGGGAAGTAAGGACCACTAGGGGAGGGGAGGGTAAGGACCACTAGGGGAGGGGTGAGTCAGGACCACTGGGGGGGGGGGTGAAGGAACACGGGGGTGGGGAGGTAAGGACCACTGAGGGAGGAGGAGGGGAAGTCAGGACATATGGGGGGGGGAGGGGGCGGCAAATTTTTTTCAAATATCCTTGCACCGGCCCTGCACACACTGCATTCACACACTGCATTCATACACACACACACTGCATTCATGCACACACACACTGCATTCATGCACACACACACTGCACTCATACACACACACACTGCACTCATACACACACTGCACTCATACACACACACTGCATTCATTATACACACACTGTAAATAAATATTCAATTAATATATTTTTTTTAGGATCTAATTTTATTTAGAAATTTACCAGTAGCTGCTGCATTTCCCACCCTAGTCTTATACTCGAGTCAATAAGTTTTCCCAGTTTTTTGGGATAAAATTAGGGGCCTCGGCTTATATTCGGGTCGGCTTATACTCGAGTATATACGGTATTTCAAATTTGGGGGTTTAAAATATAACAAGAAAGTGCATATATTAATTATTAAGTAATAGTAATAATAATGCATGTGGGCTTAAAATTGTGAACTATATTATAATTTTAAATTTACTAAATATACATACAAAAGGTGGAGCTGACTGGAACAAAAATATGCAATGAATCTGTAAAGATAAAAAATGGCAGGAAATAGTGCAATATTGTACAATCCAACTGGATAAACAACTAGGGAAGCCCCATTGCAGGGGCGAAACTGTTTTGGATTGCTTGGACTACCTGGACTAATAGGACTATAGGACTATCCTTTTGGGATACATATTTGTTTTTATTATTTTGCTTACCAGTTTGATTTTACTATTCAATAAAGGAATCATTGGAAGGAACACCTCCGATATCCTGTATGTTAATATTGCCAAAGCTGCTCACAGAGGATCGGGAGGAGAAAGGAGTTGGACATCTTTAAAGTGTCAATTTGCACTTACAATCCGAGCCATATGACGTGAATGGCTCCCCACTTGTGAGTGATACTCTTAACACTACTGACCATAACATTATTTTGTTCAGACAATATTGCACTATTTCCTGCCATTTTTTATCTTCTCAGATTCATTGCATATTTTATTCCAATCAGCTTCACCTTTTGTATGTATATTTTGTGTATTTTATAGAGGTGGTTTAGGGGATACCACTCAAGGTTTTGAGTTTTCTCATTTTTAATTACTTCTATTTGTGCACTTTTTGTAATACTATCATTTTAAATATGACTGGATATATTGAATGAAAAAGTAAAAAATTAACATTACTATTAAATGACTGTTATTGTATCATTTGATCATTTTATTTGCGTCACAGAAACAAATGCATAGAGTTACTGATATATTAAAAACACATTTTTTTTTTGCCTCAGTAAAGTTTTGTGCCAGATTGTGCCTCACATGGCTTTTTTTGCATTTTTAATACAGAGCAAAACATTTTTATTCCCTGCAAATTTATACCACCAGAGAGTTATCTCAAAGTACCCCCTCACCAAACAACCTCAGCCTAAACCCCCTCAACTCAGGAGGGACCTTAATTCTATTGACCTCTAGCAGCTGTCAGATGATATTGATTCACAACTGCTATCCATCCCTTCCCTCTTCTGTCCCTCACTCGCCATCTCCACATAGAACATAACAATATAACACTAGTATAATAAAAATAACATATAGATTAATTAATATATGTCCAAGATAGAGAGTCTCTATCTTGGACATATTTTTAATAATTTACATTTTATTTTTTATTATTCTTTTTATCTTGTTTTATATTTATTTGTATTTTAGGTCTCTTATTCTATCCCATTTTTTCAGTGTATCTATCTATTGTAGACCTATTTAAGGCATCTTATGTTGGTATAATATTCTCACCAGTGTCTTTTTAGAATGGCGTTAATACTCTACACTTTTTTATATTTTGTACTTGCCTCACTACTATAGGGATAGAGGGATTCCCTTCCTTTTGGAGGAAAGCTGCCTTAAATTCACTTATCCCCGTTGACCTTTAACTACTGTTTCTAAAAGGCAGGAAGTGGGTGAAAAAATCATAAAATTAAGTCAAAAATAAATTAATAAAATAATTACAAAAAAATCTGCTCCTCTCACTGCCCACAAATTAGAGCCCCTATTCCACCTCAGAAAGCCACACACACGTTATCCTCTATGCACATACATAATACATTACAAACACACATACTATGTCCACTATACAAACAATGCACCCACTATACACACTGCATCCCATATACATACACACAATACAGCCACTACAGCCACACACATTACATCCCTTACAAACACACACTACATCTACACACAGGTCTAAGTACCTGCAAGATGGTGGTGGAAAGGGGGGCAGACACTGTAGGCACACTCGAGCTGGCCCTGTAAGTACTCGGCAGACTCGGAGGAAGTCCAGGCCTTGGGCTGTGTTAGGGGCCCCATAATTTCTGATGGCAGCTCTGCATCCGGCAATCAGCATCAAGAAATTATTCAGAGAGGATGAGAAGATTAAATTAATTGTTTCTCCTAATTTGCAATCTGTTCTCTGGCTGTACTAAAACTGGATGATTTGAGAATTTTTAGTATGTATTTACAAAAATAGAACATCACTTGAAAAAAGGTTGACCCATGTGGTAGGTGATTTTAAATTGTTTTATTCAAAACCATGATTTCCAGAGATGAGAATGTTCCCTTTTAATGTAGTATCAAAACTAGGAAGTTTTGTTTTCTCATAAACTAATCTCACTTTGTATTCAGTGCTAAAATCAAAGATATTCTTGGAAAGGTCTCATGGAGGTCACAAAGTATCTGAAATATGTGGAAGGAATGTTAAGAGGTAATTTGTCATTCGAATAATGATTTATTCTGTGCATTATTTTCTCGCTGGCTGATTTGAGAAACTGTTTGAATTTTAGATGTAACTCCATAAAGATCCCCTGAAATCACTTGATTAAAATAATTGACTCCTTGTGTTTAAAGGTTATAGTCAATTGTATCCCCTGGTAATATTATTGACCCCTCTAGACATATGTGTGATGGGTGGGTCAAACCTGCTTAAATCATGTTAATACTAACTTTAACTGTTGATACAATTTATTTCTCATTCAGCTGGATAATTTTCCAGCTCTTTTAATTTAGCCTTGATTTTGCATGTCAATTTAAGGTCACCATGACTCATTATTTAGTCGGTAAACCCAGAGCAAACTAAATGGTACAATTATCCTTCAAATGTACGCAGGGTGTCAATTTTAAGTAGGGATGGGCAAATGTCTTGCTCAAGATGAGAAAAATATCAGCTTTTTCTTCACATGAAGAGCCCAATTAAAATGTTACATTATCTGCTTTATTAAGCATTTCCCATCTTTTAAAAAGTTACAGTCTCACAAAAAATGACTGAATGTGCCTGTGACGGACCGCCTGGCACCCCAGCTGGGTACCTCTGCCAATCGCTGCTTCCTAGTAATCCTGGAATACCATAAGCACCACACCGGACACCATAACCACTGTAAACCTAACAAACCACCGCAGCTTGATTGGGGTCTTGCTGTCCTCTACCCACCCTGGACCAAAGACCAGGATCCAGCTTCCAGTGGGTAGACCTCTCCTAGTCCAGAGAGCGAAGCAGGCTGCTCTTACAAGAGCAAGTGTTGTAATCCAATGGAATATAGTGGTTATAGCAATCCCCGGATTGAATATAGCTCTCTAATCCCCCAAAACATGAGCCTAGACTTCATTTCCATGGAAGTCATTATTTGACCGACCGCACAGGAGGCTCCTGTCCAAAACAATTCCAGAGAATCAGGGCTTGCGATCAGTCTAGTTCAGTAGTTTTAAAAACCAAACAAACTACCGAACATATTCAAAAGCCTTACCCTGGAGCTTGTTCACCTTGTTTGTGGGAACGTTTCCACCGAACAGTGTCCTTGTCAGTCGTGTAGAACCAAACACAGGTTATCCTGGAAGTCCAGTGGTGTTCGGGAGTACCAGTGTCCGAAAACAGTTCCATGAACTCGAAGACCAAACACCGCTGCCTGGGTTCGCAGGAACAAGATGGCGGCCACGTCGTGGTCATTCATGTGAACAACAGCCAATCAGACAAATACTTCAGTGGAAAGTGCTACAAACTGTCAATTAGGCTTAACAATCTCCTGGGTGGTCTCTGGTTCGTGCGCCTGTTCGGAACCAAATATAAAATCCCACGAACCTAGTCTATTCACATACTTTTTTAAAGGGCCCATAGTCTTTTGGCAGAAGGCTGGCAAGCAGGCCCCTGCAAGAAAATCCATTTGCATAATGGAACAGGATAGACATTTCCTAGCACAGCTACTAAATACCACAAAGTTACAGTTTAATGTGTTATTTCAGAGTGGAAACATATCTACAGTGACTTATTCACTTCAAACGTTGATACCTGTGAGCTCCAACTCACTTTAATTTTTGGTAGAGCTGCCATTTGAAATCCTTCTGCTTATAAGGACAATGTATACTGACACACAGTTGGCTTTATTTTGGACAAAGATAATCTCAACACCCGATATTTGTTGCTTTTAACTGTTAAGCATGGTGTGAGGGACTTGTAAATCTAACATGGATGGAGGCATTAGGTCTGATGATTGCCCTATGTGGTTATTTAAAGACCATTTTAATGGGCCATGTTTGCCATACAATACAGAAACTGTTCTGTCATGATGCTCATGATATTCTTCAAGAGTGGTTTCATGAACACATGGAAAACTGTATCTGGACCATATTGGAGGTTTACTGGCCTGCTGTTGGCAAAGTGCTTTTAGCTGGATATCATTAAATAAAGTGGCCCTGTATTTTTATAGGTGGTACTATTTTTTACATTGGTTTGGGATATTTACTACATTTATATTTAAATTGCACTTAGGGGTATTGAGGGAGAATACAGTAAGGTTGATGCGGTACTCACTTTTTTCCTTTGTATTGATCTATAATTAAAATTACTGCTTAGTAATTGTAAGTTAGAGGTTTATAGAATGCTGGTCTGCCATTTCAAAGGCTGGTATGGTGCTGTCAGTATAAAAAGAGGTATTGGTTCACAGGATCAAAATATAATTTTCCCTCTTTATAGATCAAAGGTAAGACCCCACCTTGAATATGTAATTTTGGAAACCAGTTTCAGATAAAGATATTAAAGAAGCATAAAGAATATAGCATAACTAGAAAATTAAGCTACACAATTAATCAGGGGGATTGGCTAGATTAGTTAGAAAGGCTACAAAAACTGCATTTTTATTCTTTAGAAAAAGAGGGGATTTGATACCTTATACAAATTTATACAGGCTAACCTGTTCATTAGCAGGAATATACAACAGATAAGAGGTAATCCATTCAGACTAGAAGAAATACGTATCTAAAATACAAAATTTGATACCACACTCATGAAGAAAATATAAAGATTTTATTAGCAGAACATTGCCATATACCTGAATACAATTCCAATTTCTATATCACAAGAGTGAGGATATATAATCTTAAAGTGACAAGTGCCAAAAAAGTACCAAGGGCTTAATATGTGCTTAAATACGTAATTACTGTATACTGGATGAGATTTCCATAGGAATAATCACTTACTATCTTGTTATTGATCTTGCTGTATACAGATTTGTACATATAGGAACGGTGATAGTGTAGTTTATTAATATTAGCACTTTAAGCACATATTAAGCACTTGGTAATTTGTTGGCACTTGTCACTTTAAGATTATATATCTTCACTCTAGTGATATAGAAATTGGAGTTGTATTCAGGAATATGGCATATGTTATGCTAATAAATCTTTACATTTTCTTCATGTTGAGTGCGGTGGTTATTTCATTTATTGGTCTAAAGGGGTGGCCAAGATACTGGCACCTGTAATCTGATTGAGTGCTAACATAATTTGTAATTTTTAATAATAGAAGTAAGACATGTTCGTTATAGGAAAGGAAAGATACAGAAAGAACAATAAAGATGTGGAACTCTCTAGCCAGAGATTTTCTTATCAAATTATGTAGTTATTTTTTTTAAAAAGTCCTAGATATGTTTTTGGAAAACCAAAATATTCATGGATATAATTAACATGTATGTGAGTTGTTGATCCAATGTTGTTAATCCAAGGAGAACTGTGATTGCCATTATAGAATCAAGCAGAAATTAGTTTCCCCTTTTTGTGGCATAATTGCCCATCACTGCAAATTTGGGCTTTTTTGCCTACTTTTTAGATCAACAGGTTAAAAACATGCATTTTAAAGTTTTGATGAACTTGAGCCTTTTTTCAAACTTGATTGCTATGTTTAGAGGGGGGTCCCAGGAGAAGAACTTTCAGCTCTACCCACGGTCTTTCCTTCAAGGGAAGAGGGGTGGGTGGATTTTATGTTAACATGGCTACAAATTCCATCTACCACACCTATTTAATGAGTTAAACAGAGACCAAGGTTAAATAATAACTGTGAACAATTTACACTATGCATGTGCTTCAATAATAAAAAAAAAATGGACATTTGCTCATTAATATTTTACATTTAGAGTACTTGGTTGCCATGTTGTCTCTAAACAAATAACAAGTGTGCCATCTAAACTGATTTCGAGTAATGTGGTAATGAAATGATCTAGACTATAATTTCAAATGTTTAATATGTTTGTATTAATGAATTTACATTGCCACGCTGATGTATGTGGCATCACTGGGTAATTAGAGGAAAACATTTAAAGAGGCAACAGACTAATTGTACAGTGATATACATTCTGATGACAATCTCAGTGCCTCTCTAGAATATTAATGAATGTATATTCATTATTGGTATCTACTAGTTTTATCAGAGGTATCTATTAGAGTGTCAACAAACATGTGGTAATATATTCTGATAACAACATATTTGATCCCCCTAAGGTTATTGGGATAACAGGAGACACCAGAAAAGAACAATGCCCTTGACATTACGCAGTAAAATGGGCAGTATGAGAGCACAAGGGTACAGAATGTATATATAGTAAAGAAGTCCATTTTTTAACCATGTAAAAGCACATACCACCTAAACAAGCATGTTCTCTAACCAAGAAGAAACATCATGAACATCTAAGAACACTTAGTTGCTATGTTCTTTGCTGTACAGACTTTTCTTATGTTGCAGAACAAAGCTTAATACAGATCCTGAAAAACACAATAGAGTGTCTATTGATCTGCTGACTTAATCAGAATTCTCAATCTGTAATATAAATTGAAAAGAAAACAGAGCATCTCATGAAAAAAAGCTCAACACAAGTTTTAGGTGATTTTCAATGTTTTATTCAGTGATGTGAATTCCAGAGAACTGACAGTTCTCCTTTAAAGTAAAAAAAAAAGGTGCTCGTAACACACAATTAAACTCCAATTGTTTGGTGCCTGTGCCGAAGGGAAGGGCCTTGTTCAGTGGACCAAATTCCAATAGACCTCAGCACACAACGATATGAAATAATGTTGGTTTTATACAGCCATCAAACAGAATGTGGCACATGTGTTTGACTCTGAATAGAAATACCATTATACCACATTGCTGTGTGCTGACATCTCTGTCTTTTTTAAGTTTATAACAGTTATACCTTGAGCTGAATTCATAAATTGACTGTAAGGGATGCAAAATAAATCTGTCTAGAAATGGACAATTTACTTTGACAATTTTATTTTGTAATCTCTTACTGGCTACATTTTCTTAATCTACTGTTGCAATGCATGATAATTCTATAACATATTTTCGCAAAGGTTTTACATTGTTCCAATCCTTACTAACTTGAAAAGAAAGGCTTAAAATAGCTTCCTTTTTTCTCATTTACTTGAGCATCACGACAGATTTTGGAAAGTCAGCTTGGATTATGTACATTTCCCTTTCCAGATCCTTGAAATAGACGATGTCAGCTTTACCATGATAATTGAACAACATGTCTACAGTACTTATTTCTACAGCTAATCCTCTAGCATGTGTTTAACCTTTCTGATGAATCATGGATTGCAGCAAAACCACTTGCAGAACAACATTTGGCCCTTCATGCTGCCAGGGGAATTACATACTCTATATTACAAATAGTCAGCTTGAGAAAGGTAGGAGGCTAAATGATTTCTATATTTTTTCTGTAAATTAGAAGGAAAAAAAAAACCTGAATAATATTCATGCCCTCACATGGTAACGATCATATATTTGTGTTAAGTAAATAAATGTAAATAACTAAATGTTTAAAAGTGGGAAAAGGCTAGGGCCTGCAGTGCTTAAAATATAGAAACATAGAATGTGATGGCAGATAAGAACCGTTTGGCCCATCTAGTTTGCCCAATTTTCTAATACTTTTATTAGTCCCTGGCCTTATGTTAAGTCTAGGATAGCCGTATGCCTGTTCCATACATGCTTAAACTCGCTCACTGTGTTAACCTCTACAACTTCAGCTGGAAGGCTGTTCCATTAATCCACTTCCTGATATTATTTTTAAACCTTTGCCCCTCTAATGTAAGACTATGTCCTCTTATTGTGATGTTTTTTTTTTCTTTTAAATATAGTCTCCTCCTTTACTGTGTTGATACCCTTCATGTATTTAAATGTTTCTATCATAGCATCCCTGTCTCGTCTTTCCTCCAAACTATACATGTTAAGATCAAATATGGGTAACATTATGTTCTAGAGGTAGATATATAGCAATAAAAAGGGCCACACATTATTTTATGGCATGTACAATTTAGGAGACATGTTCTTCCATAACTGGCACCTTGTATAGTTCAGTGGGCAGGAAAGCGGTAATCTAGGATAAAACTGAGTGATTCTCCTCTGAAGCGGCAAAACAAATATAAAATGTCAAGGTTGATCCATACTGTGGGCGAATTTATATTTCACAGATGGGCAGATGGGAGTGGGCAGAGTTGAATGGCACACCTATCTGCCCACATACCCAAGTCGAACCTTTATCTGCATTAATTAGCCCTCTATTCAGGACTCTGCAAAGAGCTTCTGCAGTACAGTTCTATAGTGACTCATGAAAGATTATTCTGGCTCCGATTGCTGTGCATAAGACAGAAAATATAATAGCTCTCGTACAGATACAAAATTATGAAATAATTAAAAAGGATTACAGTAACTATGATAGCAATAGAAAATATGTGCCAGACTAGCAGACGGTGTTCTTAATGCACCCTACTAATCATTATTGATTATGACTATAATGTAAAAAAAAACCTGTGATATTTATCTAGGCAATTTATCAATGTTTCCAGTTTGGCTACTTAGGCCTTAATTTTAAAATTCACTTTGAATCCTCACTTTATTGAATAACGCTGTAAATGTTACCATTTTTTAGTTATACGAGAATAGTCAATATTTTGTTTGTTTGTTTCCTGCAACACTTCTCATCTTAAGTGAGAAAAATCTGTGGAGAAATTGCTGATACAATTGGAAAATGTGAAAGGAAGCAACACGGAAGATTCATTTTATCAACTGGCTAATCTAATGCTAAAAGAGTCAGGTTGTGACTATAGTTGAATTGTGTTTATGTTTTTTTTTTTTTATAAAAAAATCCAATTTGGATTTAGGTTCATATATTTGGTGTTTAGTGAATAAACTCTTTACAAATGATCCAAATCGATTTTCAAGATCTTTTTCAAGCCTAAAACTAGAATGTATAAGTTGACTGTAATATAAAATAACTTAAAATGATTTAAAATTCTGAATACAGCTCACAAATGATGTATTAAAAAGTAGTTAATTGACACATTTCTAAAAGTGCACATTTTTTTTCTAAACAGCTCTGCTGAAGGTTTACACAATGTCTAAGTATATAGTAATCATGATGTATGAATGAATCTGTTTTAATGACTATTGATCATGAAGTTTGTATAGTTTATGCTAAAAATAGTTCAATAGTTCAATAGTAATTGCTGGCAGTAGTTATTGTGAGTCTTATTGATCATTAGCTAGGTCAGCAAGCATTCTTTTGTCTCTAGTTGTGATAACAAAATACAAGCAGATGACATTTAGTCACTTATGCCCTCCAGTGTTAAAGAGAAGCCCATTAAAATTGACTTAAAAGTCATAAAAAAGTACTGTACATGTGACTGAAGAGATCAGAGTTTGTTAATTGGAACAAAATAAAAAAAATAATTTAACGTATATTAGCAAGTTAGTGCAATGTAATTACCTAATGTAACACTGATATCACATATCATGCATAAAACAATACTAAAATCAGTTGCTTTTGCAAGTAAAATAAAAATGGATGCAATAGGATTTCAGAAAGTATCTGATGAGTAATGATCATTTCATAGGAGGCAGCAGCAAGGAGACTCTTCTGGTGCTGTAATAAAGATGAGTTTATCCGACTATTTTTTAAAGGGTCACTTCATGCACCATAGCCACATCATTGATTTGAAGTGGTTGTGCTGCCAGTGGAGGAACAAATGCAGAGAGGGCCCTGGTGAAGAGAATTTTGTAGCACAAGGATTGCCAAAAGATAGATCCTAAACTAAACTATCTTTCAACTCACACACTGCCAGGGATCTATTATTTGCCCATCCTTGCAGGGTGCATTTATGAGCAGAGTTTGTGTGTTTGAATTATTTTGTATGTATGTGTGTATTTCTGTGCACTGTTGACAAATGAATGCAGGGACATGTTGGCATTTAAATGCAGGGGTGTGTTTGTATGTCATGCTGGTGTTTGAATGCATGAGTGTATTTGTATATTGTGATGTGCATATATACACATAGATACACATACACGTTGTCACACAAACAAAGATACACATACTGACATACAGATACACATGCACACTGACACACACATATTGTAGGCATATTTTACATATTTTTAGACACCCTCCTGTTTCCATACCTTTTGGGTGCAGGAAGGTGGCGTCACTGGGGTCTTCTCGCTACTGCAGGCACGGCTTCAGACTGATGCCCAGGCTTTTTCTCTCTCTGTGTCCTCCTCCTCTCTCTGCCTCCCACGAGGCACTGTGCACAATGGGAGGAAGTCTCCTCATTGTTGTGCCAGGAGTGGTGCCCAGCCATTGTAAGTAGTCAAACCTTTTTGAACAGTTTGCCTTGTTATTGGCATTTACCAGGCTCCACTCTCAACCTCCACGACTAATGCAGGATAGCTGGAAACTCGTAAGCAAGAACTTCCCTTTGCTCTCCTGAGTTAAACTCAGCAGTGCAGGGCTTAGCTCATTGGCTGAGATCGTCAGCTGAGATAATCAGCTACAGACAGCTCTAATGGTTATGGTGTTTGGAGGTTTCCTTTAAATTAAAACAAATACAGATTTAAAACTAGAGTGTTGTTATAATACCAAAAAAATAAATAAAAAAATTCCAGGTACATTACACAAAACAGCTTATATAAAAGGTATAAAAGAAAAGTGACAGTACTTTTAAAATGATTACATGGATTGTTCTATATACATGAGGGTTAACACAATGTCAACATACTGAACACAGATGAGAATATTTATAAGAGCAAACCAAAAACTGTTTCACAAATATACTTGTAGATGACATGCATATTTATTAAGCTTGAAAAATGAAACTCTCCCTTTGTGCCACATGCATTTATCACCTTAAAGCGTAGGGCGTGCATACTAAAGAACAACAATATAACATTATCAGAATACATCTTAAAATATGTCAGTTCATATTCCTATGCAGGATCCATGATTTACCACATCATTGAGCATATGAACATAAAAAAGAAAAATAATTACTTTACTAGTAGTTTAATATTATTTATAATTGTGATCATTATAAAGCACAGAATTAATTCTGAATATTCAAATAATTAGATTGAATTGAACCTTGAGACAATTAATTGTCATTTTTTTTCAATCTGAGGTCAATTAAAAGCCTTTTTTGTGTACAAATTCAACACAAGTAAAGAAGGTAGATAATGAAGGATACCATGGCCCCAATGCAATTTCTTCACTTTTGGCCTATTCAATCTTTCACTTTTCCTTTTTTACATTCTTATTTTTTTTTTTTTTTTTTTAATTCTTTATTTTGGGTGTGCACAGAATAGACAAATAGCCGGAATGCGCCACAACAGCGATATCCAGTAGAATAGGTAAACATTAGCATTACATGTCATGGCATTCGTAATATAGGCACATTTTTATAATATTAATAAGCATAGACAGGCTTAGCAAAAATAGAATAAGAGTAACAGTCAGGCTATACATGCTGTCTAAAACGGTTTAACTTGAGATTATATTAGTACAGTTGGTCATATGGTATGGTTGTACGTTAACAAGGCTTGGTCCATGTGTAGGCTAAGCTATAGGCTGTACAGATTATGTATATATTTAATGGTGGCTACGTAATCAGACTAGTACAGAACATTGATGAAGTCGTGGCACTTTGCCACTCTTCTGCGTTTAAGTGTTTGCTACAGGATTAAAAAGCGATGCGTAGTAAAATAAACATTTAACACTTTACAAGCTAAGTTTTGATGTCTATACATTGAACAGAGCAGGTGTAGGCATGTGGAGAAAATTAGTATAGACATGTTGATTATGTTCTGCTGCTAGGGTCAGGCTATGTGAACAAGTGAATGCTAAACATACTTGCTAGTTACTGCCATCTTAAACCTACAGACAGTTTTAACAGGTGTGCTCGGGGTTACACTTTGTGTCACTGAAGTTTGCCTGGCATATAGTAATTTGTTCTAATAGCAGTTTATCAATTAATGCTATGTCTAGCCAAAGAGATTACATTTCTTTTACATAGTTATTCTCATGTTAATTAGTGTGCTGTAAGTACCTGGCTGCATAATAACAATCTTCAACATAAAATAGAAGGAAAAAACAATGCAAAACTTAGCATAGGCATGTACGTTACGGAGCACCGGTTGCATACAGCAAAGGCACATATAGGTTTAAACTCGCTTGAAGGGATTAATGCATGCTATAAGATTGGAATAGTTCTGCTCAGGGCATTCAGCCTATGCCCCTTAAAGTCCAGACCTGGTGAGGCGGCTTGGTGCCGGGCTCTGCTCTCCCTACTTGCACTTTCCATGTGCGGTGTGGAGCCGGGGAAGATTGTGACCTCCATGGGTTGGCAGGTTTGTGTGCCAGGCTGCTGAAGGAGATCGCCTCTGGGGGTTTTTGCCCCTGCTGTGGGCGTCTGGAGCTCCATGGTCGAGGTGCGTAGTAGCGTCCATGCTGCTGGTTTCCCGGTTGTAATCCTATGCCAAATGCGTGGAAGGTGTTGCTGGCATGCGGGTCCTTATGTGGATCGCCGGAGGTATCGTGTGCGTGGGAGCCTTCACTAATGCCCGAGTGGCGTGAGTTTCTAGGTCCCGATCCCGCTCCGGCCCAGGTCTGTGGGAACATTTTCTGTGTATCGATGTGGCTTGCCGTTGTGGCCCTGGAGTGACGCTTGGGGTCCTGCTGGTGTGGGGATTTGTGCTGGGTCTCAGGGTGGCCTGCCTGGTTGTCTCGCTCCATTGTGAGCAGGGGCGGGTGTGTGCACCCAGTTCGTGTGGCCTCGTGGCCTGCCATGCCGGCATTCGATGTCTGCACGGCCGCCTGAAAGGCCAGAGATGGGTGCTCATAGTGGCGTCGGCGGGTGGTTGGCCTAATCCACGAGGCCACTAGTTGTGTTGCTCGCTGGTAGGTCACCCCCCTGTCTAAAAGTGTTGTGCAAAATTTCAGGCATAGCTGGTCTAGGACTTCCAGAGGATGGGATGGGGTAGAGCTGGCCTCTTTCTTTTTCCTTGGTCCTAGCTGGTCGGCCATTTTGGCTGGGCCTCAGGTGCTTCGTGGGATGGCGAGTAGTGTGGTCGGTACAGCTTGCTCGCAGTTTTAGTGTGCTTAGTTCAGTCGCGTGGTTGTGCCTGGATATCCCTCACCGGCCAGGGGGGGTAAACGGGGTCTTGGGGATTGCAGCGTTTTCCGCTGAGCCGCTGGCGGGGAGGTCGGCCGCCTCTCCCGCGCCTGCACCCGTTGGTAGGCCGCAACCCTATCTCTGCGTCAGGTCGCCTCTCCGAGTCCGGCGATCCGGCAAATTGAGCCTCGGGGGTCTCACCGCTTCTCTGCTGTGTCGTTTCGGTGGGTTCGGTGGAGTATTTTGAGGTATACGTAGTTTGATTGCCGGTTCTCGCACGGAGCTCTGGCTTAGTGCGACCAGTATGTTCGGCGGTCAGGCCCCGCCCCCACATTCTTATTTTAGTATACAATATGATGCATTGGGTCTTTTAAAGTGAAACTCCAGGCACTAGAGCCATGTCATTTAATTCAATTGTTGTACTGCCTGAAGTCTTCTAGCACTGTCTATATTTTCAGTGTTAAACCATTCTCTAGCATTTTAACACTGACGGTATGGCTATGCAGAGATTATAAATTTTCTTAGTCATATAATCATACCAGCTAAAATCGGTCAGCTGTAACGCTCAGCCCATCACCTCCACCAATTGCTGATCAGACTAATGCTTCCCCATTATTCTAACCACACACAGAAGGGATTGATAGGGACTCTAATTTACAGTTAAATACTTAAAATAGTTTAACTCTGAAAAGAAGGATGAGACCAGGGGACTTTAGACACTAAAACCACTTCAATGCATGAAGCAGTTAATTCAGAACCTTTGCTATTCTATAGTGGTCTACACACAAAGGATTTTTTTTATAAATGGAGGAACACTTTGCTGTTATTTTTAGCTTGATGAAAATCCTGGCTTGCATTATTCTGCCTATGAATAACTCATTAAACGTTTTCACAATTTATTCTAAGCCTGTGTGTGTGTTTGTATTAATGTGTACGTATATTTGTGTACCTGCGTTTTTGTATATGTGTAACAGTATGCTGTCCATCAAAAAAATTATCTCTTTATATTTTCAGAAAATATGTAATGCATCTGTTTCACTTGTAAAAAAACACAGAAATACACAACAAGAATGTCCCCTAAGCACCTACAAACTTCCCTCATATAGAATTTATACAACACCGCATAGAGACACATCACAAATTCAAGCATACCAAAAGAAAAATAAACATATATTGAAACTATTCACAACCCTACAGCCCAATACATATTCCCCAAACCACAAAGAGAAAAAATAACTACTATAACCCACACCCTTAGAAATGTGAAGGCTTGGCCTGCAGTTGTGGGAGGGGCATGGTCCCTATTTAAGCCCACTACTCACCTCCACCTGTCCCGTTTCGTTCCTTACCGTTACTTGACGCTGGTTCCGGTCACCTTTCTTCTTCACTCTTGTCCCTGCTCCTCGTGGCTCCCGTTCCGGCGTCCTCTGCGGTGTCTCTGCTGTGTCCTCCCTGCTCCGGATCTCCTGTGACTCCGAGCCGCCCGCCGCACGTCTTCTCGGCTCCACGGTGGCGTAAATTACTTACCCTGCTGTCGCACCATGGTCGCACTCCATCGGCGTCCTCGCGGTGTCCTCACGTTTTTTCTCAGGTACGTCCTGTCTTGCATTTCGCTGTGCCTAGTCTAGATGTGGCTGTCTGTCAGGGTTTTTAGGCGCCCAATAGTGGTAATCCCCCTCCCCCCCGGCTTCTTCACATTAGGTTAGTGGTCCCGCGAGTCCAACACCCATCCTCATACTCGGAGGTACTCCGCCCCTTGGGCCAAATCATAGTTAGTCGCCTCGCACGTGGCATAGAGAGGGCCTCACCTGTCACTCCCATTCTATCTTATGCTTTACTGGTCACTGAAAGGCCGACACCCCGTCACAACGTTTCGGTGGCCACGATACCCCCTCACGCCAACGCATAGATAGAGCCTCTCACGCCGCTTGGCATCTAGCAGGGCCTCACCTGTCACCAACTTGGTTTAATTGTTTCACCGCCTTGCGGCACTAGCTAGTTAGCCAGCTCACACTGGTCCTGCATTTTCGCTGGTCCTTTTCTTGCTCTAATTTTATCACTTCTTTCTTTTAGAATGGATCAAGTTTCAGAAGGTGGCGAAGATGTGTACCCTTTCTTGCAGGGGAAATTCGGCTACGTCTGCCTCCCTCAGGTCATGGTCTGTTCCTCGCCTCGCAGCTGAAATTCGGAGGCGTCAGATCCCGTTCCCCGCATCAGCTAGGAAGACCGAACTGTTCCGGCTGCTGCATTCCTCCTCGGCCCAAGTGGTCACTGGAGAAGATGCTGGAGAAGGTCCTAGTGGCGCTGATCCCTCTGATGTGCACTCTATGTTGTCCTCTCTCGTGGCATCCATGAGGTTGGACAGACTGGAGACTGCCTCTCGAGCCGAGTCGCCGGCCAGCCTTCCCACTCCAGCTCCAGCTGACCCTCCCTCGGCTGACCAGGGTAATTTGTCATGTGCCATTGATACCCCTCTGGATGTTGACCCTGCTCACATGGTCCCGGCCAATATTCGGAAGGAGGTTTCGCTCCTTATTGCCTCTCAAGATATCGTTGAAAACAAGACTTATGCATATGGGGATGTGTCAGTTGTGATCAAGGCCCGGGACCCCAGGCTTAACAGAAAGCTCTCTGTCCCGGAGTTTGTCCTGGTGTTTGGGCTTTTCAGGAACGTCCTGTGCTCGGTCTACCCAGCTAGGAGGCAGGAGTTGGACCTTTACATGCATAAGCTGGTGGACTTGGGCCACAAGTACGGTGGTACGTCTTTTTATGACTACCACCGGTCTTTCTCCGCCAAAGTGTCTGCAGCTTTCACCCAGTTTGGTGCCCGGTTGAACTGGGGTAAGCTGGACACGGAATTGTTCTGCAGACACTTCGCGGGTCTGAGGACACCAGCTTGTGCCGCCTGCTCCTCCACTCTGAAATCTCTGAAACCTCCAAAATACCATGCAATATCGAGGAAAAAATATCTCCACTTCTAAATTTGAAATCTTCAATTTATCCCAGCGTTTGTTAAATGCCACTGAGATAGTCGTCTAGAGCAAAGACTTGAAATATGCCTTTACCCAGAATTTTTACAATTTTAACGCCTTAAGGACCGCGGACGTATCAGGTACGTCCGACAAAAATCGGTCCTTAAGGTACGTCCGCGGCAAAATAGAGCGCTGGAAGCGATCCCGATCACTTCCAGCCGCTCTAACGGTATTGCAGTGATGCCTCGATGTCGAGGCATCGTGCAATACCCCCATCACTGCCAGGCTGCCGGGTTTAGCACACTCTGCCTGGGCTGAGTGCCTCGAAGGGTCAATTTTTTTTTTAATTAACCCCTTCCCTCCCTCTCCCTCCCTCAATATGTACTTACCCAATCGCTGACGTTCCCCCGCCGGCAATCGGTGTTGTTCTTCTATGGGTGGACTGTCAGAAAGCCCCCCTCGGCAAATTAGGACTCCCAGGGGCCATCTGACCCCATAGCTGCAATAGGTGTCCATTGTGCTGCCAGCAGGGGGACTTCCTGAACTGACAGACAGACCCCCTGCTGGGGAAAAAAGCTCTCTCCCTCTCCCCCTCCCCCTCCCGCTCCTCCGTCAAGCGGTCTTTATCAAGATGCCACAACAATGCACAAGTGAAATATATAACATACAATATTCAAAATATGTTAAACTTACCCAATCACCAAGTAACCCCGTTAATCCGACATTCCCTGTGTCAGACGCCGCTGAGTGCGTCCACCCGTACGTGCACGATGACGTAATGTCATGTGACTTACAACCCCACATGTTGCCTAGTAACGGCAAAACACTGTGGATGTGGGGATCGTGAGAGTTAAAACCATACTTGGAGGGAAAATTCTACTGTAATGAAATGTTTATATTGAACCTATTATATATGAATACAGAAATAAATGTTCCACCAGTTTACATTAAGACACTGATGTAAAACTACTAATTAAAACAATTATTATAACAAGGGTAGTTTTACAAAACAAGAAAGAGGCCATGAAAAATCAGAAAAAACGAAGAAAGCATAGTGATCAAACCCGCTGATCAAGGTAGATTAGTTAACTACCTGTTGAGATGTATATGAAGGAAACTCACCACCAAACTCACCATCAACTAAACCACTCCTCAGTTTATACTTGTCTTTAATCTGATTCGAAGGCACCACCCCCACTTCTCCTTACCAACAGCTATTTTACTTGATTAAATATTTTTTTTAAATTCACAAAAACATTAACATATAATCTCAGACAATTGCCAAATATACTATTTACCGTTTGAGGTCTAATTAGAAAGACTTCCTATAGTACCTACTAAATAAATTTTTTTTCCTATTTTTCTTTTAAAATGCAGATGTTTTCCTTATTGCACTATTCATACACTAACTTTTACACAAAAAATCATTGGCCTTGTAAAGCTTTTGAGTGCTAAAGGACATACAATATTAATTACTTAATGACAAGGGGTTAGGTGAATCTCATTAAATCACAACAGTTCCGTCATATCATCTATTTCAAAGAGGTTAACCAAGGGAAGGCAGAGTGTACTATGATGCTCACATTGCCCAGTGCTGATGAATATGACATCGTCTTTGTGACCTGAGGACTTACTTGAATCTTTACGTATTAAATCTGTTGTTATGACCTTTAATCATGACAGTTTTCTCTGCCTTTATTTTGTTTGCCTAAACTTTAAGTTAATAGATCCAACTTCTGGGCAGTATGCCTTCGTCTTAACATATCATTTTTACATGAACTTCCCCTGCACCAACTTGGAATTTAATTATGACTGTCTATGAAGGTTCTCAGCATAGCATAACCGTACATGTGGACATTTCACACCATATAGATCTGGTTAATCCTTCATTAAATGGGAAGGTTGAAAGACAAAGTACTGCTGCGTTCATTATTTCTGTCAATACAAATCAGGAAGAACGAGTTACATTTATTGGTTAGGTACATTAATTAAATAGCAAGCTATCTAGTGTATTGTGTATGCAGTTGCCTGGACCCTGATGATTTGTCTGCCCAATTAAATGGAAACTAACTAAAAAATAACATGAGTATCCAATTTGGGGTCCAAACGCAGGGTTTAAGAAACACTGCTTTAGCAAATTACTGAACTGAAACAGTAAAAAGAATTGAAAAACACAGGATAACAATATCCAACCACTGAATTAAGTCTAAGATACTTCACACTAAATACGCAATTGTAGTGAATTAAATTCTAAACTGTAAAACTGTTCAAAAAGTAAAAATAAAAAAATTATTAAAGAAAAGTCCCCAGTTATGCTATTGTCAAAGTATGCTTCAGTTTGCTTTTCCTTTTTTTTTTATAGGGGGTAGAGGACCCCCCCCCTCCAATACTATTAGTAACACTACTGGTAAGGCATATATATAAAACATACCACATGTATTTTATCATTTCCACTAAATCCAACGTGATTCTAATAAAACTAACAGAGTCTACAGTCAATATATAAACATTCTCTTCTATAAAGGTGTCTGGAGAAATGTCCATATGTTATACAGTGGTAAATGATATATTTTGTACCACCTTCACTTAATAAACAGGCTCCTCTATCTGTGAGCGTATCGATTTGATTTATATGACACAGAAAATATAAGTGATAAATTAGATTTGATGGCTTAACTGCTTTATATAGAGGTATATTCAGCGTCCTCTTTGTATCTACAAACACCTTGAGTAGACTTTTTTCAGTAATCTGATTACCTAAAGTCGATTCAATAATAAAATCCTATGGGAGTTCATTCTGTGCCACATGATTAACAGTGACATTCTAATAAACCCTGTTATCGACACACAGAACACTTGTTCTGCAAACTCATAGTAATCAGGATTTCTAGCCTCATGCATTCAGATTTCTTATTAAAGAATTCCAAAGATGGAAAATATAGAAAACCATTTTTTTTTCGTTCTTCTGATCTTACATCTATGACTGCAACTAAATCACAAGGATTATGAAAAAGTCACCATTCAACTTTTGTTACACAAAATACTCTATAGTTCCAGTGCTAGTTTTAATAAAGTTAACTTCAAGTTGTGATAAAACCTCACTTGTATTTAAACAGCATATGTTGAATAGGGTATTCAGGAGAACTGCATAGTTGCGATGTAGAACAATATGCACAATGTTCTAATGTCTGTAGAAAGTTAATTAACTTTTTTTCAGTTTTTTTCTGGTTTCATGTTATCAACTGAGGTTCCAAGTAAAGAGATAATATGTACCATATATTTTTTGGCCTTAAGCCCCACTGAAAAAAATATTTCTTAACCCAAAGAAGGTTGAATCAAGTTTTAGATTAAATATGGGCCTTGATTTAATATTTTTGAGTAAGCTTTTCAAATGATTTAATATGTTTAGGTACATTTTTAAAAAATATTTAATGTTTTAAAAATATTTTAATATTCAACACTTATCCTATGATTTTGTTGCTGAGTTGTTGAGTGGACATGTAGACATTGTATTATTCTATTGTGCTTTGTTACAGACTCCATCTACAAGAATTAGCACGCAGCTACCAAAAGATATGTTGTTCTGTGTTTTTGGGAAATATCTGTGTGCCCAGTGTCAGACTCTTATCTTTGCTTGGATATTTTGGGTTTCATACATTAAATAATTTAAACTGATTATTGTCTAAGCAGCATGAATCTAAGAGTAGGTAAACTTGAAAAACATACATCAATCTCAAAAAAATTTCTGAAAAGGTGTATATATTATAATATCTAAATTAAAGCATAATGGAAATGGAAATACATCAATGCATTAATAAGTCAATAAAAGGGAACTGTCTTGTACAAATCAAAAAGATTCAAATAGATTCAAATAATTTGACATCAAGGTTTATATATATGACATATCATTTTCCATCTAGCTCTGCAATTTCCTATATGGTTTTCTTCATAAAATTCAGAAGACAAGACAGGTAAAGATATTCATTTGAAGACAACGAAGCACAAACCAACTGTATCATTCACTTCCATCCCCAGTGGCAAAAAAGAGAAAAGAAGTCATGAAACTTAATTGTTCCATTCCCTTTTTGGAAATGTCAGGCCTATATATTGCAATTCTAGAATACATAGTGAGCTATTAAACATTGTTGGCTTTTTAATTACAGGATGCACTCAATGCTCTTAGAAGGATATTGGATTTTGTTATTACCCCTGAACAAACAAACCAAAACAATAACATAACTTGTAAATATGTCTACATTTTCCTTAATTCTTTTTTTTTTTTTTTATAAAATAACTATTGCTGTCCAAATGCTTAGTTAGCGGCCTAGGCAACAATAATTTACTTTATTCTTGACAGTCCATTCTGCAGTTTATATTTAACATGTACACTGATCATTCACAACATTAAAACCCCTGACAGGTGAAGTGAATAACATTGATTATATTGTTACAAGGGCATCTGTCAAGGCAGCAAGTGAATAGTCAGTTCTTGAATTTTGTGTTGGAAGCAAACAAAATGGGCAAACGACAAGATCTGACTTTGACAAGGGGCAAAATAGTGACTGGGTCAGAGCATGTCCAAAATGGCAAGTCTTGTGGACTGGTATCAGGATCATGGGTGCCCAAGTCTTATAGATGTACATGGGGAGCGAAGGCTAACCCGTTTGGTCTAATCACACAAAGAGCTATGGTAGCTCAGATTTCTGACAAACTAATTGCTGATCATGATAAAAAGGTGTCAGAGTGCCCATGAGGACCCTTGTCCACCACCAAAAGCACATTCAATGAGTACATGAGTGTTAGAACTAGATCATGGTGCAATGGAAGATGGTTACCTAGTCTGATTACTCACTTTTTCTTTTAGATCAGGTGGATGGCCAGGTCTATGTGCGTTATTTACTTGGGGAAGTGATGGCAGCAGGATGCACTATGGGAAGAAGGCAGGCTGGCGGAATCAGTGTTATGCACTGGACAGTGTTATACTGGGAAACCTTGGATGGCGGAATTCATGTGGATGTTACTTTGACACTTACCACAAACCTAGAGATTGTTCTATACTATGAACACACCTTTATGACAATGGTGTTCCTTGATGGCAGTAGTATAATGACATACTAAAAAAATTATTCATGAATGGCTTGAAGAACATGATCAATAGTTAAAGGTGTTGCCTTGGCCTCCAACTTCCCCAGATCTCAATCCAACTGAGTATCTGTGGGATGTGTTGGAACAAAAATTCACAGAGGCCCTTCCTTGCAACATGCAGGATTTAAAGTATCTGCTGTTAATGTCTTGGTGCCAGATACCACAGGAAACATTCAGAGGTCTTGTGGAGTCAATGCTTCAATGCAACAAATCTGTTTGGCAGTATGAGGGGGACCTACAGGGTATTAGGCAGGTTGTTTTAATGTTGTGGCTTATCAGTGTGTAACACATGCACTGTAATACATACATTAGGGAAATAGAAATACAGTTGACCTTAAATGTAGAGCAAATGGATTATTACCATTCTTACATTTTCATAACATTACATTGTTATATATGTCCCTTTTAAACTTGGGTTGGGGGAAAGGTACTGTTAATTACCAGAGACACTGGGCATATCTCTCATACTTGGATTGCTTTGTAAATATACCATGGGGTACCAAAGAGAAATCTAGAAATCCCTTTGGTACCGAGTAGGGTCTGTCACATTAATTAATGAGAAGATTAGAGAACACGCTCTCATATGTTCACCGTTTGGTGACCATAATATTAACCACCCCTGTTTAAAAGCCTGGGACACTTCTATACCTTTATCCATGTATTAACTCACACCTTTGTTGCTGACTTTTGGTTAAATAAACACTATAACGTTAGGGATGCATACCTGTTTTCCTAACACTACAGTGGCCATGTCCTTAGTTAAATGCAGCCCCCCCCCCCCCCCAGTTTGCCATAAAAGAATAATAAAACAAAGGATTTACTGACCCTATAAATGCTGCTCACCTCTCCGTCTCCTGCAACACATGGCCTCCTTTACAACAATCCAATCCAATTAAGCTCATCAGTGAAGCAGAAGCACCTCTAGTGGTTGTTTTACATTGCAGGGTTAAAAGCACAGGGACACTGCAATCAGACCATTGGTCTGGGTGACTATGGTGTCCCTTTAAGAAGGTGTCTTGGTCACCCGTAACATTTCAATTATTATTTTTTAATCCCAAATCCTATCTGCAGCTATATTTACAGCTAGGTCCCAGCCAGATGTGTGTGCAGCTGATCAACTGCACTTATTTAACAAATCAGCTACCTTTTCACACTTATCCACCAATTTCAAATTTTTCAGATAAGCTTTTAACTAAGGACACATGACGTGTGTGACACGTCATGATTCCCTTTTATTCCAGAAGTTTGGTCCTTAAGGGGTTAAAGTGATTTTTTTCAAAATATCCAAAGCTGAAAAAACATATATGTAAAAAAAAGATATCAATATACAATATTTTAAAAATATTATCAAACTATTAAAAAATTGTGAAAGCTTATAAAAAATGTGTATACATTGAAAAGCCTTTACAAACATATTACATTAAAGCCTTAAGTAGAATGACAAAGTAAGTTAGTTGCAGTGTCTAACTTGCAACTGTTTCACATTAATGGATAGACCCAAAGTAATTTCATGTTTGTTTATAGCCATCTGTTTGTAGGTGCTGCAACATTGCAATATTAGGCAGATTTCAAATCATTTGAACCAACCTAGAATATACGCACGTAACCGGACAGCTACATTCAATGTGAATCTTATTGGAACACATTCACTGACACTTGGAGTGATATGAAGGATGCTAAAAGGCTTTGAATACTCCTACTGATTTTATATGTTTGGCTAAGATATAGCTCATTGTTATAATAACTCATTGTAGAACTCCCTAACAGTGAAACATTCCATGCTACAAACGTCAGATGATTTTGACAATCCTTTCTAATTCTCAGTATATGTATAGTTTCACATATGTGCTTCTAGACAATTCCTTTGTTAACACATATTTGTTAATCTCAGATTGGCCGTCAGTTTGATATACTATAAAGGCTTAGTTGCAAGGATGAGCTGTACTTGCTGCCTTGCACATTCTTCTCTTTAGCTGCAGTGAAATGTACATATAAATGATTACGTTACTTCGCTGAAATTGAAGGAAAACTATTACCAGCATCTATATATAAATGATCGTGGTAGAAAAAGGAAACAGAAGCAAGGGAACAATGGAAAAAAAAATTGGTATTCAAATTGTGAAAGGGACATTCTGGACAACATCTCAACTACTCAAATAAGTTGTTATGGTATCTACAGGTCCTGGGCATTGTCATACCTTGGGGATTAAATTATTTATGAATGGTTTAATCCCAAGTGCCCTCAACATTGCCAGCCCTCCTGGCCGCTCTGCCTACTCCTCTGGTCCTGGATTTAATGTGGACGCCATTCAGTGGTGCGCTGGTGATAGACTGAAAGTGTCAGCTAACGCTCTCAGTCACTCAGTCACTTAGTCAATCATTGGCTTCCCAAAGAGAAAATGTTTTGAGTTTCATTTGTAAATGGTTTAACTGCTTAAGGTAAGACAGTGCACAGACCTCTGGACATAACTACTTCATTGAGATGAACCCCAGGATGGTACCTACAGCGGTCCTTTAACTGGATAATACACACTGTTCTATCTGACAGAATATCCAAGGAAGCAGATTAAATTGTAAGTGACTTTATGAGTTGGATTCCTACCCATATATAAAAAAAAAATAAAAAAATATTGGTTGGCATTTGATAAAAAAAAGCAGTCTTCATTTAAGTCAAAATTTACTGACACGTGGATCCTCACCCTAAAGTATGACTTTTGAAACAGTTTAACAGAGCTTTAGTCCAATCCAGTCTTTTAATATGCTATAAACTCTTTGGTACATTTTTTTTTCTTAACATAGATTTCATGAACCAAGGGACGAAGGCTTGTGAGTCATAGGTTTTATGATATTAAGAATGAATAAAGCAGAATGAAAAGCTTAATACAGGAATTGATAGAAAGCTCATTGCTGCCATGCTACTGAGAGAAATGCATTCTATTTTGGTCTCTTGTAATCCGCTCTGTACCATTAACGATAGAGATTTTCAGTATGCATGTTAAATCATCCATCGTTACAGGTTTTAGTTATTCTAATTATAATTGCTGGTACAGAGAAGTAAGATTTTACAATCCATTTTAGTCTGTTTTCGCAGTGATATGGCCTGAAAATGAGCGAGGACGGTATTCTGTTCGACTGCGGCTTGCTTCTGAAGACCAGCCTATCAATCAATTTTCTAATAAAGTGGAGTGGAAATGCACTGGAAAACTGACAGCTGTTGTCTGCATTTAACATTTAAACAAAAATGCACAGGCGTATAAACAGATCTAATTAAGTTACTGGTCAACAGCTAATGAAAAAAGATGGCACTCTAAGTTAATTAACATACTATTATTTAGTAAGACACATGCTATCATTTCTGCATTATATATGGTGAATTGCATGTCTGTTTATTAAAACTAACAGCAGGCAAGAAGAGAAACATAAAATAGAATGACTTGGAAAGTACATGATAAAGAAATAAAGTACTAATTATAATTTCCAATTAGTTTCAGGAATATGTGTCAATTTTAATATATTTAATTTGTTCATGAGATTTTTCTTCAAGGTCGTCATTATAAATAAAATCAAATTTAAGAGTATTTTTGTAAATTGAGTAAAATTCAGTCAGGTCTGAATATTGCAAGTTTTCTAACTCTGGAGCGACACTCAGTATTTCACTTTAAATATTCTCTAGTGTTTGTTTTTATTAACAACACTCTTTCTATCACACTCTCACATTCAACGTATTATTAAAATTATTATTGGCATTTGTATAGCGCCAGCATATTCCAAACCACTTTACAATATTACAAAGGTGGAAATTTAACAATAAATGAGACAATTACAAAATGTTACAGGAACAATAGGTTTAAAAGGATCCTGCTCAAAACATTGCAACATTCTATAAGAAAGCATGGTGACTATTAAAAAATAGCCTCTCAGATAATTATATAACAATATAAAACATACATACATACATACGTGTAAACAGCCAAACACATACCAAACATGTATGCATGCATTAATATGTTTTGTTTGGAAATGCATAGTCGGTAAGCAAAACATAAAGGCATACATAAACAAACACACACCGATGCACATATATACACTAAAACGCATGCATGCTCACTAACACACTCTGACAGACACACACTTATAAAACACACACATGCTCACATACAATGCACGCTCATATTTTAACCTGAACAGCCTCTTCTCTGGAATATTCAACATTGAATAAAACACTAAAAATTACCTATGCCATGCATCTTAACCTTTTTAATGAGGTGTTTTGTTTTTAAACTCGTATTAAAGATTTAGCAAATTACATCAGAATCCATTTTAGAGAATACAAAACAAGAGCAAATATTGCAAACGAAGAGGAGAAATAAAAACATTGTTTCATGTCCCTCCTTCTCTGTAGGATCTAGAATTAATGCTGAATGCCAGGTTCAAAAGGCAGAGGACAGAGTTTATAACAATGACTGACAAAGAGGTACCCAGTTACAGAAAAACACTATTGACTTCTACATTTAATTTAAAAAAAAGTTCATTTTGTTACACCTCACAAATACACATTTGTTAAATATAAGGACAAGTAGGCATAATATGTAGTTTAGAGAAGTGACAGTTTCAGGGCCGGTGCTGACAACTATGATGGGCCTAATTACAAAAGCTTATCGACAGAAAACACAGTTATAACTCCCAAGTGTCATGAATCTGGTGGATGTGGTGCTGGATGGAAACTCACAGGATATAGCTATCAGAAAACACATACCCTATGCTAATCTCTCACTTTAATCTTTTAAGTAAAGCCACACCCCCTAACAGCAGTGTCCAGTGTAGCAGGAGCAACAAGGTGGGCCACTGATTTTAGTCACGAAACCAGAACCGCCCAAAGAGAAAAACCATGTGAAGAATTAGATGGTCCTATTTTATAGGCATGGGCCTGGAGCTGCAGTTTCATCAGCCCATCTGTTAATCCGTCCCTTTAGGCTCTTCCTTCCTTTATCCCATCCAGGCCCCATTCTTGTCTGGTACCAACTCCAGTGATTTGTCCTGTTTAAAGCTGCTTTCCTTCTCACTCCAAAGTAACAGTTGCAGTAGTATGACATCATGTGATATTTCCTGTTAGCCTTCAACCTGATACAATTGTCTACCTCTGCTACTCATGCCTCCCTATGACCAGCAGCTCTCCTACAATTTGTGCCACCTAAATTTTATTTTCAAAGTTCCACCGGAGCAGTCAGTCCAAGGCTAGTATGAACCACCTTAGAAATCTCTTAGATTCAAGTGGACTAACCCAACCGTGCAAGGCTGAAATATATTTCTGGCTACACCTATAGAAGCAGTTACTTTTAGGAATGCAAATTATACATAATCCTTTAATTAAACAAAATAAACCTTTAAAGGAGCACTATAATGTTTGGAATGCAAATGTTTATTCCTAGCGCTATAGTCTTCTACTAACTGCTTAGGTGTCTTGGCCCTGCAGGGAAGCACCTTAAGTGCTTTACATTGCAGGATTCAAACTAATGGGCCACTGCACCCACACCACATCATAAAGATACATGTTTATAGTTATGAAGAGCAACACTTTTATACAATAGTGTGTACCACACTCGCTGAGTATTGATGGGTGTACTGTTTAACAGAACCCCACATTATTTTTATAAGACACAAAATTATGAGAAAAACTGAAATAAGGTAAATATTTAATGAATGTAAAATTGTTAAAATGAAATATATGCTGAAGAATGACATTGGCATTCAAAATTGTATACCATATATACTCGTGTATAAGTCGATAAACTGTAGTTGTAAACTTCATGTAAAAACGAAGAGTCGACTTATACACGGGTCAGTGTGAGTTTCAATAGAATTCCCAGTGGGCAGTGGCACCGGGGGGCTGCGCAATACTCTCATTTTTCCCTCCTATAGAGAGGGAGCCAAGTGGCCAGCTTCAGTAACATTGCGGCCGCCGGCCGCATGTATGGTAGGTGCCGCCGGGTGGCCAGTCCGGTGGCACACTCTAAGGGGGCCAGCCACGTTCCATAGTTACCTGGCGGCCAGTCCTGCGGCACACTCACCAATACTGACAGCCGTGCAGCTGTCACGAAGCACAGGACTGATTGAGCGGCCAGAGCTGACTATCATGCTCCCTCGCGGTTCTCACAATTCCAAGCACAGCCACATCATAGAGTAGTGATTACTCTATGATGTTTCAGTGCTGGGAATTGTGGGAACCACGAGGAAGCATGATAGAGAGACAGAGAGAGAACAGCCCATTTCTGTTATTTCCAGGCTCCAGGCAAGGTCAGGCTCAGGAGGCAGTGAAGGGGAGAAAGAGAAAGAGAGAGAATAGAGAGATAGGGCAGGAGGGAGAAAGAGACAGAGGGGGTAGACAAAGATGGGGGAAAGACAGAGGGGGAAGAGAGACACACAGAGGGAGTTACATATAACAAATAAAATGTTCCTGTTCATGATTGCTAATTTTTTATTCCAGTTTTTACCTGACATGTTTGCTTGTTCCAGGATCTTTACCTAGGTAAAATCTTATAAAAATCACAGAATTTCATAGCCCCATATTTTACCCTCAACTTATCCACGGGTCATAGCATATTTCACAATTGTTGGTCAAAAAACTGCACTCGACTTGTACACAAGATCGACTTATATACGAGTATACACGGTACACTTTTGTATTCTTTAATATAAGCTAAAAAAATTTGAATATTTAAACTTCATTCAGAATCATACTATTGTGTTGTTGTTCAGTTATTCCATTAGCATTGGACTCAGTTACTCTATGAGTGAAATATAACATGTAATCATTCATTTATGAGCTACCTTGAAAACACAAAAAGTGGCCTTCTAATGGACCCTTTTTCTTCCACTTCCAACCTTGTGTATTCATACTGACTTGATTTTGCTTTGCATTGCAAAACAAAATCTATTGAATAAAAGCCTCAATTATATTCCCTCCCACTATCACACGTTATTAGTGTATGTATAGCTCAAAGTACAGGGCTGTTTAATAGGCGTCAAGGTGGATGGAGAAAGGGCTCTCTGTACATTTCATTTTATGTGTAAATGCTTAAAATGTCCTGTAAAGCACAGATGCCTGATTCTAGCCAAACAACTGTATATGGATGGATCATATGTTGATATATAAACATTATTTTTAAATTCTTGTGTCCTTTTTGAGGGAAATGCCTCTTAGCAGGTTATTTGAGCATTTATATGCCACACCCTCTTAATGTGGCACACTCATTTTTTTAGCACTAGGCTGGAGTAATGTAAGGTATGTACCCCTGACAATATGTAGTCAATGAATGAAACAAATTACAACTTAAAATTGTGTAAATGGACATGATATCTGATAAGCCCTCCCTGAGCAACAATCTATACTCAAAATCCCTGTTCCACAAATGTTACATTTCTTATAGGGTCAGGATCACAAACATGTAATTCTGACTCCATAGTGTTAAAAACACTCTGTGCCCCTATACATATAGTAACATTTTACCTTTTTTACAGTCTGCTGGTGCTGGATCTGGCCATGATCTACCTGTGCAGATTCAGCCCAAAACAATGCTTTCTCATAAGAAAGCATTGGATTGGCTGAGATTGGCAATTCTGATGATCTAATCCAAGAAGGTGATCCGGGGGTGAAGCCGAACGCCTACTTGGCCAATTAGCATCTCCTTATAGAGATGCAGTGAATTAATGCATCTCTATGAGGAAAGTTCAGTATCTTCGTGCACAGGGTGGAGACACTGAATGTCTGTGCTGCAAATTGTGCAGCATTGCCCCAGAAAGCACATCTAGTAGCCATCTGAGGAGTGGCCACTGGAGGTGTCCCTAGGCTGTAATGTAAGCACTGCTTTTTCTCTGAAGTGTTTACAGCAAAAAGCCTGCAGCGACTGACTATACACACCAGAACAATTATATTAAGCTGTAGTTGTTCTGGTGACTATAGTGTCCCTTTAATGAAAACACTTTCATTGCACTTCTGTTTCCCACTATAATTTTGGTTGTTTATACATATTTTATCCAATAGCTGTTTTGAAGGTCATTTGCAAGCATTTTATACCTTTACATAGTCTAATCAGTTCCTTGCTTCGCGCTATGCTATCCGAACCTTTAAAAAGGCTTTTTATGTTTATGTATATAAGAAAGTAAGGGTAAAGCATCATTGCAGGGGCTATCTTTTTTTACTGGCAGTTTTTCTTGACTGTCCAATTTGGAAGATGTTGCCGTTAACAGCATGAAAGCCTACCACTTTTGCCATGTACAAGCAAGAACAGATAGAGGGCTAGGGAAGCAAAAAAAAAAAAAAATTAATCTGACTTATATGACAAATTTCCTGCAGTAAGTTTTTGGATGCGTTTCATTTCTATGTGTATAGATTGTTTTGCAAACTCAAGATTTAGTCAGCTGTTTGAAAGCTGTGTTATTGAGAAGGCACGCACTTACAGTAAATGGATCCACATTGAAAGGAAAAATAAAAGTGATTACAGATTTGTTTGCTTTACAAACCCAGACTACAGTGGATGTTTTAGAAGAAGTGATTATGAGATGTAAGCTTTTTTTTTATATGCACATAACTGTAGCTCTAATTTATTGTCTTCATAGTACATTTTGAAAGCTAGGGAAGAGTTCTCTACAGTTTTTGAATTTACATTAATTTCATTAACCCTTTGAAAGCCAGGTTTGCACACAGCAATAACATGCTCATTACAGGGATTCAAAGGGTTAACTATAACTATCAAGAAGACACATGTGCTAAACAGATAGCCTATTCACAAAATACTTTTGTGAATTGACAACAAAGTCGCTTGACTTGGGTGTGAGCATCATTTGATTTGAGATTTTTCCAACTTTGCAGTTTTTTTTCTATACAATATGCATCTGTTCATAATAGTTCACTTCTTATTAATTAAAATAATGTGTATGTGAACAATCAATATGGGAGATTAGCTATTTTTACAGGGATTAGGTATGGCACTGTGAAATTAGATCAGAGTGTATCTAGGGGAGTATATGAGTAGTATAAACAGGTAACCTGCCTAGTACTCAATAAAGTCTTCATTCAACCACAAAGCTCAGCCAATCAGGATTGATTAAGTTTATAAACGTACACCCTATTTTTCCTCAGCAAAATCAAACATTTTAAAAATGTTGCAACATCATCAACATGAGCCAGACCTACACCCTCATTTTCCTCAGTAAAATCAAACATTTTGCATCATCTGCAAGCAATAAAAGTAATACTAAGCTTAATGAAGCAGTTTTAGTGAATAGATGTTTCTCAGCAAAATCAAGCATTTCAAAAATGTTGCTACCACTACAACTTCTGGGGTACAGAAAGAAAGAAGGGGGGTCAACACCAAATACACCGATGTTATGCTTGACAAAGCATTGTTATAGTTCAAGTTCTATTGAATGGTTCTTAATATGTTAGGCATTACTGGCATATAGACATTGCAACAACATTTGTCTTAGGCTGTTTGGCCCACAGTACCTGAAACCTTTGTGGTGCTGGGGTGGTTTTTCATGTTGTGCATGGACCGTCGTACCCATAGTGACCTTTTCACATTTCAGTTAACACTTCTAACGGTACGGTGCAGTGCGTGTGCCTAATGGGTCAATCTAACAGTTGGATCTAAACCCTTGTTTACTGTTTTGACACATGGCAGGTCTGATGCTCTAGCTCTCCTGGCACCATGTTTACTCCTCTGTATGGTTGGAACAAGAGCTTTGGTGAGAGTTCACATGATGTGCTTCGGGTGTTGAGAAGGGGTAACCTGGGAGGACATGTTGGGAGGTGGGATAAACACAGGGAACAGGCTATTTTCACATTGGGGTCAGTATTAATATTGTGTATTCTACTTTGGGGAGCTTTCCCGGGGGGTGATTGGCCTGCAAGGTTTGTATGTTGGAGTCTGAAATCTTGTGAGCCATATGGTAGCTGTGTTATGCGGGTAGTTGTAGTGTAAGCTCCTTGTCTGTTCAGGGCTAGGTTAATTCAGGTGAAGGTTGTTGCTAGTAGATTGCAAGTAGGTCCTCCACATTGAAGCTATGGTGGGACTCATTTTGCCTATCTTCGTTTGGTTCCACATAATAAGCTCGTAGTTTGCGGTTGAGGACATTAGTGTTAAAATTTCATGGGAGGATGGCAGGTTTGGGGTCTTCCAATACCTGGCAATTAATGTGGGCACTGTGCTTAACAGGAGGTATATAATTGTTTGAATGGGTTTATGTATGCCTTCTGGTAGGGCTTTGAGTAGGATCCTCTTTGGCTTGTGCTCAAGCTCGTAGGCAGTGACCTATTGTTCTCAGATGATGGGGTGTCCATATCATGGATGGTAGATCTTGGATTCCACAGCAGTGTCTTTCTATTTCTACCCACTGGGGGGTGTAGCTGGTTGAGTGTGCGCTGATTACATTGGTAAGGTGTGCTGAGTGATAGTACGCTTTCAAGTTTGGAAATCCCATGCCCCCTTTTGCTACGGGCCTCAAAAGTAGCCCTTTAGGGACTTGAGGATGCTTCCAACCCCAGCTGAATTGGAGGAGGATCGCTTGTAGACGTTTAAAGTATGTCTGCGGGAACTTGATTTGCAGGGATCTAAAGAGGTAGAGAATCTTGGGCAGGATTGACATCTTGATCGCTGCTATTTTCCCCACCCAGGACAGGAATGTGGACTTCCAAATCTGTAGCTGTCTTTCTATCTCCTTCAGCAGTTTAAGGTAGTTTGCGGAAAATAGATAATTTTCCTTTTTTTGTAATTTTAATACCAAGGTACACCAAGTAGTCCTCCCTCCAATCAAATCTAAAGGCAGACTTTAGTCTCTCCTCCAATGATTTAAAGCACATTGCTTGGGTTTTGGTAACATTGAGTTTGTAATATGACTGTTGGCTGTATGCATGGAGTTCACTGTGTAGAGAGGGGAGCATAATGAGTGGTTGTGTGAGTGTTAGTAGGATGTCATCTGCGAAGAGACTAAGTTTGTACTCAGTTCGGCCTATTGTTACTCCGTGTATGTCATTATTGTTTCGGATGGCTATGGCCAATGGCTCTAAAGCCAGAATATAAAGGAGGGGGGACAGAAGGTAATCAGAAATGGTTGTAAACAGAATCCCGAACTCTTTACTGTGACTGTGGGATTACTGTACAGGGCCTTAAGTATCCGTATGCTGTTAGGGCTTCATGCAGGAAGTGCCAGTTTAGTCAATCGAAAGCTTTTTCAGCGTCAAGGGAAAGCATAATACTCTCCTGTCTAGTTTTCTTTAAGTATTTGTATATGTCTAGCACCTTTGTTGTGTTGTCTGGCCCTTGTCTGCCTGATATAAATCCAACTTAGTCTGTGTGTACTACGGTTGGTAATATGGTTTTAAGTCATTCCGCGTAGATTTTTGCGTATAGCTTAGCATCTGCATTAAGTAGGGAGATCGTCTAAAATTTTGGGTAGTATACTGATGTAAGGGTATTAGAAACGTATAGGAGATATTATGAATTATGATACCGATGGAGGCTGAAGGTACCAATCAGAGAAAAGGATGAGAAATAAAATCAAAAAATAAAAAAGAATTTATTAGAGAAAAATATATGTGTTAAAAATTGCCTAATAACTTGGCAATCACCCAGAGTGTCACACACTAGCTAAATACTGTGAGAGGGCCTGGACGCGCGCGTTTCACCCGACCAGGCTCGTCAGAAGGGTCCCCACAGTCAGAGATTGTTGCGGCAGGACCTGTCCTCCATGTCCATGAGTTTAGATTCATAGGCTATCAGCTTTTCCTCCATCCTGCGATGTGTTCCTCCATGGCATTGTGCGTGTTAGTGAGGCCTTCCAATCTTTCCTCCACCTGGGAGGTTTGAGTGAGCAAGTCAGTGAGGTCTCTTTTAATCTCAGCAACAGCTTCTGTAACTGTGGTCTGCATTTTAGTCACTGCTGCATCCAGCATAGATTGAAGCAGCTGCTTAGTAAGTGGGCTGTCAGTGTGCTTTCTCTGTATTACCGCCTGTACTTCGTCCGAGTCGGCGCTATCTTGGGCCTGGTGTTCAGCCTGCCTGTGTTGCGGGGTTCTGGACGAAAAGAAGATTGCTTTTTCCTTCGACTCCGTGGACTTTTTAGTGCGGTGCAGGGATATCGTGGTTTGATGTTTGGTGCCAGGATAGGTGCCAATTTGCCCTTATTTGCTGCTTTTGAGAGCCTTGGACAGCAGAGCTCCGTCAGTGTGCTGCCATTCAGTTCGACATCTAGCCATGCCCCCCGCCATTGTGTGGATTTTTAAATGTAATTTTAATTAAAATATACCTGTGAAGATACAGTTACCTTCATTTTTTGTGATACGCAATTTTTAAGAAATAGTGTAAAAATGGGCCATCTTGAACCAACAGATCTTGAACCAACCTGAAACAACATTTTTTCAACTGACACTCGAGCAAAACTCAGTTAAAAAATCAGATTTTGGTAAACAAATGCCCCAAGGGTCATTTTATACAATGTTTCAATTATCTCTCCTTATCTCAACATACAAAAGCAATAAAACAGGAACCCAACATCCTTGAACTAGCAAGGAAGTCCTTTTCAATAGCACTGCATTCAGTTCAAACAATGTAAAAGAAAGTTTAGAAACACTTTTGTTTCTTCTCTTTTAAATCGTCTAAAAATCCAACAAATAATAGTAGAAATATACTTGAGAGATTAATCACCACGGCATGCATAGCCCGCTAAAGATAGAGAATCCATTAAGGGTGATCCAATTAGTTTATAGGCTGTAGACAAATTAGTCCATAATGTTAGCTGCTAGATAAATAAAAAATAGGATTGTGTATAAAAATTTTAATATATATATATATATATATATATATATCTATATATATATATATTTTTTTCATTAAATAACAACAATGGAGCTTTTGAAATACAGAACAAAAATTACTTCACAGTAAAAAATGCTAATGCATTTTGATGATGCAGGACTGTTTTCAAACATACCCCATAATGCTATGTTGATAAACTAATATACTCCATATAAAAAGAGATAAATATAATGCTGTGCTCATATATGTCAGTGGTAATGCTTAAAATTGTATAATTAATGGCTTTACATCAGTTGCTACATTACAAAAGAGTTGAGAACAAAGATTATGTATAAAACATTTCAGGGGTTGTTAGTGTTTCAATTTGTGTGTCTTTTAATTTACTGTATAGATAAGTTATACTTTGTAAGTAGTGAATAAATAATATCTGAATACATAACAAGATTAAGCTTAAGCTTTTTTTTTTCTTTTAAATTAATTTAATATCCTCTCCAGGGCTGTAAACATAGAGTATTGTGAATGTAAACCTGAACTTACATACTATAAATGCAAAGGCTCTAATACACTTTACTGGGATATGAATAAACATAGAATGAATAGAGAATAATATAACATTCTGTAAACATTATAAAAGAGTATCAATGAAACCCTAAGTGTGTCAGTTAACCGTCAGTCATAAAGAAAACTTGGAAAAATAGTAAATTGCAAACAAGCATTTACACTTGCTGCATATACACCTACTAGTGGACTATTTGAAACAAAATTCATATGATGACCTACCTATATTGCTGCCCCAACACTTCTTCTCAACATCGTGTTCATCATTAAATAATGTTCACTGTCCTCTCCAGTTACCAATTTCATTTGACTCTAGCTATTTTAATCTTGTACTGTTTATACGGTTTACTATTGAAAATGTTGTGTTATAAAGAGTGTACAAATTGATAACAAGTGGAACTTTACGCTTTGAAATTTGTGGGAAGCCCCACAAGTTCAAAGGGAATATGAATGTTGAGTAGTGCTGTAATGAAAAGAGGGGTTTGCTATGACAGGAGGATAGAAAAAATAAGAATGTCCACAGACATGATATGACAAGAGGAGATATGACAAGAGGAGCTGTGGAGAAATTTGTGTTGGATTGGGAGCAAAAGAAGATGAAGCTAGAGTGAAAAACATAAAGGGAAAATTGTAATAAACAAGGTAAGATACTGGGTTAAGGAGGATCCTGTAGAGTAAACAGCTAGATAGTTAAGATGGGTGCAGAAATAGAGTAACTGTAGGTGACAACTGTTAAGAATAAAACAAGGTTTAGGAAATTGGAAAACACAGCAGGTCCCCCAGAGAGTGCATTTAGTTAATGAACGTATTCTGAATACACAGGGACCCATAGTGTATGCACATACTATTTTGTTATCAAGGCATTGGAGAATAATTAATGGGCAGATTATTAGGATCCTTGGTGACTGTTAGGGTTTTTGGGTGACTGTTTAGATTTTTAGGGTCTCATGTGAATGTTTCAATCTTTGAGGTATCGAGTGTGGTCGGCAAAGTGTCCAGGTGAAATTTATTTCACCTGGAAACATATTATGATCATTTTTAGTTGAAAATTATAGAGTTTGAAAAGTGCATGAACATCTTCTCAGGGTTCATGATTAAATAGGAGAATCCAATGGCATTCAGTTGAGTAAACAGAATCTTAATGAGAATGGACATATCTTCAAGATCACTGGGTAAAAGGGCAGATGATCAATGTGTCAGGTTTAGTCTCAGAGTTAGTGGACATATTTGTATGAATAAACGTATTCCTTTTTTATTTTTATTTTATAAAAGTATCTGATCATTTAGAAGTGGGCTGCTCTGCCTTCAGATGCCCGATCATATAGTTAGTCCATGACAAACTGCATGTGATATAGAATTAACATGTATTTTAAGAGCAGTAATTTAAAACATATTCTACTCACATACATATAATCTGGCTACTTGGATACAAAAATGGCGATATATATATATATATATATATATATATATAAATATATACAAATGTATACAAGGTGCACTCACAGGTCTTCATAAAAATCTTTCTGGATCATGGAAAATTGTTTCTACACATGTAATTTGCACTAAAGAATAAAAAAATGTTTTTTATGAAGACCTGTGAGTGCACCTTGAATACATTTGGATATTTATACTGAGGCTGAGGTTTGCACCCAGGCAAGAATATTGGATTTGTTTTTTTTGAAGGGTGAGTGCCAAGCTTATCTTTATATATATATATATATATATATATATATATATATATATATATATATATATATATATATATATACATATATATATATATATATATATATATATACATATATATATATATATATATATATACACACATATATATATATATATATATATATATATATATATACATAAAACACTTCTTCATCTATAACTTCGTATATATCAATTACACCATCAAACTCAGAATCTACTGATTGTCTTTTATTTATAAATAAATACATACTTCATAGTGATGCAGCTAATAAAGAATACATCAGTTATTAATTAAGTTAAATCAAATAAATTATTTGCCATTTCTGCTAGTATATACATTTTACTCATCGACTTCCATCTATACTCTTGGGCCCAATTTAGAATTCCTCATTTAATAGGAATATCCTGTGCACTGCAGAGAAATTAATGTAGCATAAAGTAAATTCCGTGCAGAAAGGGTTTGAGAAATTAATCTGACTAACAATCAACCTCTTGTTCCTATGTAGCGTGTATAAAATACAGCTACCAGCATTAAAAAGTCTAGGTTACATTTAAAAACAGTTTACGTAAGACTTCTTCACAAGTTTATGTAAGCAATCACCAAAATTGCATACATAATTAAAATCCCAGAAGGGTTGATTTACACAAGTCTTACTGCATTGCAAATTAAGAAGAAGAAGCCTACAAATCACTTAATTCTTTCTTCCTGCTCATGACCAAATACTAAAAATAATTCTGAGTGCTACAGAGTCACACTGAGAGTAGCTATCAGAATCTAATCACTTAATACTTATTCTGTTTCAAGGTAATTGACACATATAAATGCTGACTCCATTTTACAATTGGGCCATTAGAGTTTGAAGAAGGACACGCACAATCCATAATGTCAACCAAGAGCTGGCATGAGTTTCAGCTGTTGAGAAGAGATGAAAGTTACCCCACACCATTTACTCAATATGTTATGTGGTATTAACTGCTTAAGTGAGTGAGCCCAACTTTAAAAGTGACAAATCGAAGCTGTTCATATGCAGCTTTCAATGCACTTTTTACATGTGCTCCATGGCCTTAGTTTAGTTTGCATAGCACAAGCCCATCTAAAGATGAAATATTGCTTTGCTTATTGAGGCTTACTGGTGTCCCCAGATGTGGAACATCAAGTATTTAACTTGGGAATGTAGGAGAGAAGCCCCAAATCTGGACTGTCTCACCATATCTGGGAATGTTGGGAGGTATGCTAGTTGTCATATGATTTGTACATATGTAAAAGCAATGCACGAACGTATCAATAACTTGATCATTGACTATATAACAGAACCATGATCAAAAGCATTTTATAAGTAAACAATGTTAGAGTTCGTAATAATGTAAATGTATTCCTATTATTGTTATTTATATAGTGCCAACTTATTCTGAAACACTTTACAATATTATGAAAGAGGGGAAATGTAACAATAAATTAGACAATTACGAAATGATACCCTGTTCATTTATTTACACATATCACATATATTACACATATATAACATTACATTTGTTTTATTGTAGCCCAGGGAAGCTTTCAACATTTGTATTTAGTATCCTGAGCACATTCTGGGTCCAATGTTGTAAAACACAGCAAATGTAAAGACCATTCTGACATCTCCATTTTATCTAAAAGGACTGTTCCCTTAAAAAAGGGCTATACCCTTAAAAGAGGGAGATATAGAAAGTTTTCATTCTGTGATCTGAACATGAAGATTCAGATGCTTTGGGTAGCGCTACAGCATCAATCCATTTGCATACATATATATTTGTGCATTAAGAAAAAAAAAGAAAAAAAGAAAAACGGAGAAGAGAAATTTGCATTTTGGCTAACAGAATATAAATGAAATTAAATGGAATAAGCTGAATGCATGGGGCCATTGAAGAAATAATTAGAAACAGGTTTGAGTTAACTGCATTTTTCAGACAAATGCTGATGAGCATTCATTTCTTGGCGTTCTGAAATACTAGAAAATATAATCAAGTGAACAGCAATTTTAAACATGTACACTCAATGCATTCATAGTGACTCCTGAGTTTAGCTCGAAAACCCATGCTCCACCTAAACCAAGCCATCAGCTGGAATGCTTGTTCATCAGGCTCAAGTGGCAATACCATTTAAAAAGGACAGTCAATGACTATATAGATTTTCTTCCTTAAACATACTTTACTACACTATAATAAATCACTGGGTTACTTTAAATATATATAATCTACTAAATCAAATAAACTTTGACAATAGCAAACAACTAATCTTGACTAGGATGTAATAAAATGTTATCTCTTACCTCCATCACCAGACCCAGACCCTCCTTCTGCAACAAAAACGAACAAAAAAAAGTTTAGGAACAAATTGCTGAATAACCATCAGTTATAATTTCTTGTTCATAATACTTATAGATCAAGAGGGCAACGTTGGATTGTTTAGTCTCAAAGTATCAGTCAAACTGCAGTTTCAGCTTATGCAAAAATACATTTTTCAAGGTTATGTTATGTAATAGATACAGAGAAAGAGACACAGCCACGTTGATAGAAAATACCCAATATGTTAATGCGTTATCAAAATAAGATATTTAAAATGTAAAATTTCTTTTGTTTATGCAGGAATCAAAGCAAATGTGTACACATAATGTTTTGTTGGGGTAGTCGTTTTTTACTTTTTTTTGGAACCTTATTTATGTACATGACATTAACTTGGTGATCAATTCTTTAATTGGAAAATGAGTCATATACTGTCAGTATAAGGACCTGTGAGATACATCTTCCTAGCTGTAGGTGTGCCTAAGGCGATAGGCAATTTTCATGTACTCCAGATGTTGTGGACTACATTTCCCTACTCTGCTAGCCTTATAGCTGTAAGAGCATTATGGGAGATGAAGTCCACAACATCTGGAGTACCGAAGGTTGCCTATCCCTGGTAGGTACTCCTCGCGTTCTTCTTACGCATACAAGAACTATTAGCTCATTTATCCTTTTGTTCTGTGTTCAAACTGTTCTAAGTACAACAAATAATGTTTAAGGTAATAAACTGGAGCACTGGTGAGCCTTACTGTCTGATGTATGCATTCTAAATCACATCACTGCCTTTGACAAATATACTTTAAACAAGCACGATTCATTAATAAAGTGAGAATTGCTGTGAATTCAAAGTGAATTGATGATTTCAAGCCATAGTGGCGGCTGAACTGGAATCATTGATGACTTGGAAACCTTTTTCCAGTTGAGCTGTTTTGGCCTTCAGTTTTAATTTACAACAGTGATCATATAGGGAATAATCCCATTTGTTGAAAATATATGATATAGTTTATACTGAAAACAAGATGGATATCATCACTTTAAAATGCTTATTTTTTTTTGTTCCATATTGACTTAACTGCCTGTTTGAAAGAACTCCACACAGCCTTTAGCAAACCACTAATTTGTTACCAATAAGCTCTTTGAATATCAGCCACTGCTCTGCCTCAGGCAAAAGATATAACGTAAATCACGTAAAATGAAAATAAACACAAACAAAACACTAGAACAAAAAGAAAATACCTAGTGAAAATCTAAGATAAATGTTTTAAAAATGCATTAATAATCCCATACGTTCCTGGAGCTTTATTTGGTTTCAGGCATGTTCTTGCAAATACACAAACAGAGCAGAACCAAAAATATATATTTTTCAGCTGAAAGGAAGGTGAATGGTCAGCACAGGACTCACCTAAGAGGTTTGCAATGATGTTGGCAGGTGAACTTACACTTTTTTTTTTTACAATTTGACCAATTTTATTGTTTGCCGCAAAATGCAGTATGCACACATAAAAGGAGTGTAGCATTCCATTTCAGTGGTAATTGACATTGTGACGAAAGGCCTGCTTGCCAGCCTCTTGCCCTGTGACTATGGTCCCTGGGATGTATTGCCCTTTAACCCCTTAAGGACCAAACTTCTGGAATAAAAGGGAATCATGACATGTCATGTGTCCTTAAGGGGTTAAAAGCTTTATTTGGGCATATTGGGTTTTAAAACACTTTCTCTGCCCCTTTAAACCTATGGGGAAATGTGCCTCTTCCCCTCCCTCTTTTCCCTGTCCTATTGTTTCTCCCGCAGGGCGTTGTTCCAGGGACACTACCAGACCAATTTAAACTGGCTGCTTTGTTCCTCCTCAATCTCCCATCAGCCCTTGCTATTTCTGACCCCACCCTTCCTTGTACTATAGGGCACTTTTAACTTTGAACATATTAAACGCTCAGATCCAAGCTATCTGGGGATATATTGGACATATAGGTTAAACATTGTATTATCAAGGATTCTCCATGAAACATCTGATATACACGAGTAACTCCTAGTAATGTCCATGGTTTGTGGTTGATGGTTGGCAAAGCCAAGAAGACAGAGAGTAATGGTGTTGCTAGAGATACTGGGGAATAGCTACAGAAGATAGACATAACCAGATCTCTATTTGTTAACATTAGTATAGTAAAGGGTAGCATCATGGACAACAAAGGTCTTATATGCCTCAGAACCCTAAAAAGATAATAAAAGCCCTTTCAGTATGATCCCATAGCAACCTATTGAGGTGAATTGGCTAGCAAATAAGCAGAGAATATATTACACATAATGGCCGCTCTAGAAAAAGCCTTAAGATTTGGGAGGCCAAGACCCCTTTCCACCACAGGTCTTTGAAGGATGTTAGTGTCCATCCATATGCTTTTATTTATAATTTATAAATTGTATTAATTGCTACTGAATATAGGAAACTTTCTGATAATGGTTGTTTGAGGGTGAGAAGGACATCATAACCGTTGTGTAAGGGTGGGAATGTTATATGAAAAAAAGATGTAACCTGTACTTTTGTCCCTCACCTCCACTCCATGAATATATGTATAGGCTCTAATTGAGGATTAAAAGGCTCCAGTATAAGCTCATTGAATAGAGAGGGGGTACCTCTGACGAGTTCTGTTCAAAATACCAAAGGGTTCACTCAAAAAGTAAGTGTTTAGGATACAAGCAAACAGGGTCTTCCCTAAGACTGCCTCTAGAAACCACTAGTGGAGGTGGTCAAGGCCTTCTCCACACCATGGATATCAATGGGCCACCTGTATGTGTCTGTTGAAAGCTATGTATTAGATTTAAGACTTCATTCTATGTAATATGAACCCATACAGCCCATACAACCCATACAACCCAAGCATGTTGTACACAGTTTGGCAAACAGTTTTGCATCAGTTTTCAAAAGTAAAATTGGTCTAAAATGTAAGCAATGAGTAGAAAGCTTTCTCGGTTTTGGTAATGTGCAGTAGGAGTTTACCAGACCAATTACACTGGGAGTAGTGAGTAGTTAAAAGCTTTCTAATGCAGCAAGACACTCTTGCCAATTTTTACATTTTATGAGTGAGATCTAAAATGTGGTCTTTCACGGAGGAGGGGACAAATAGTTACAGTTCAAGTCATAAAGTAAATTTTGCCGAGCCAACAATTGCATCTGTGAATGGCATTTCAGATATGATGCCCTTTGAATAAGTAAATGTCACATAACAGGTTTATGTGCCAACTAATAAAGTGAGAGACATAATCTCAGACATAGTATTTGTCTCAATATGTTGCTGTATATTTGATTTCAAATGTAGTGAAAAAGAGGAATCTTGTAGGAGGTTTTTATTGAATTTACATGGACTCTTATATTTATAATCATACTGGTCTGTAAGAGACAAGAAAACGGAGGCATGATTATTAATCCAATAGTGTAATCTAACATCTGATTAACATCTGAGCTAGGCATAAGAAATCTGTCTATTCGGGAGTAAGAATGAAAGACTTGGGGAAAATATATGCATTCTTTATAACCGGGGTGAGTCATGTGTCAGACATCGTTTAAGTTATGAGAGTTTAGCAGTTTAACTATTACTTAAATTGGGTTTTGAGACTTCTGAATCTCAGACAAGAGGAAGCAAGTGTGTAATCTAGCCAGGGATATAATGTAGGAATAATGGTATGAAGAAAATGTATTTGGTCCATATTAAGTACATAAATATTTGCTATATGTGCATAACTCACATTGTTAGTATTGAGGGAAGGAAAAGGAATCTGCTGCCCTGGTCAATAATTTGTTTATGGAGTGAAAAGACTACTTGTTTGTTTATAAAAATGGAAACCCTCTTGGATTTGTGCAAAGTAGTAGCATGAAATTGGTGGCCGAGCTTACACTTTAATGACCATTGCAGCGGTACTAAAAACATTTGTGCTTAAGAATTTGCACAGGTAACGTTTCTATTGCTTTGTTAATACATTTAAGCTGATGAATATAGCAAGAATGCTTTTAGCCATTGCTGCCCCTCAAGATTATGAGTAGGAGAGTAAGCATAAGGCTTATTTCTGTATGTTAATAGAAGTTCCAATTCAAACGGATAGTCCACTTTGTAGTTTCTTTAGTAAGGTCTCTTTTCTAACATTCCTGATAACAAATATAATGTTTGGTCAAAAAAGCTGTTCTAGCTCTCAACCAAATCTTTTTGCATGCTTTTTACAGTGAGTTACAGAAAAACGACTCACTATTTCGATAAATATATGTTAATATACAGATAAACAAAATGGGTGTATGGTGAATTCATGTACTGAAATAAACATTGTTGAGAATCACTCAAAATTTGAGTTATTTGATTTGGAAGTATCGTATTAAGTGTGCCAAGCTATTTACTTACAATGACTTCGTATCAATTTAAATAATGTTGATACTTAATATTCTAATTTGATTGTCTTAAATAGTAAAAACTAAAATAAACTTTCAAAATAGAAATACACCTAATATTTTCAGATTTCTCTTCATTTACCACTTTATTTTGTTTAAATAAATTGTTATTTATTTATGTAACATACAAAGATTACATTTGTAATGATACTACCAACATACTTATTTGCTTATGTCAAGGGTGATAACTTTGTGTAATGTGTACAATTTAATGACTAAAGACATACTAGAATATATATTTAATTTAAAATGTTTTATGTAGCGAAAAATGTTGGAGTGTAATTGCTGGGGCCGGGTTCAATGACCAAAATTAAGATTAGCACAGGTAAATGAATAAAAAAATGTCAAGAACCTTCAATGAGAAAATGATTAATAAACTACCAGAGTTAAAACATATTTCTGGGTATAGAGTCAAATTCTTCATATTTTAAATCTGCCCTTCTGATCTGTATTATTACTTGCTTTTTCATAGAGCAAATTAATCAGCTTAATATCTTTTCTTCATTAACCAATCTAATCTCCCATCATTAATATTCCTCCGCCTTGCTCATAACTTCCCCACTATTAATTTGAATTAGTTGCTTTGTCATAAGAGCATTGCAGCCTAAAGAAATTAGGTTTAATAAAAAAAAATCCAAATAGCAAACATAAAATAGTCTTGGGCAATAGGAATGTGTAAATATATTTGTATTTTGTTACATAGTTTGGCCTGTGCCATTGTCCTGAATGCTATCTAATATAAGAAAATCAAGTACAAAAAAAACGAAACTGTAAATAACGGATGCACTAATACTGGATTTAAGAAACAAATAGGTAAGTTTGTAATAAACTCCAACATTATGGGGGCATAAAATCAGATATAAATATGAGCAATGTTCTAATAAAGATATCATAATACATAGTGCTTTGCCTGTTTAATTTACTTGTGCCACCTATAATGTGTAAATATCTTGACATTGTATACATTAAAGAGGCACTGTCACTGTCTGGGGACTTTGCATAATTTGCAAAGACCCCCGATAGGGACATAGCCGCGGGGGGGAAGGGGGGCAGGTGAGTTTGTCTTACTAAAACCTGTCCCTCACAGGCGCTGCCATCTTCTTCCAACCGGTCATCTTCGGCTCCTAGCGTTTCAGCATGTGTAACAGTCTAACAGTCCCTGCAAGTCCATCACAGTCAATATGAGTAATTTATAAAGTTTGTGTATCTTTATGAAATAATCATTTTGCAGGGGATGGGGAGGTGGGGTGACAGTGCCGCTTTAAATAGAGACTAACATGTGGGGGATTGTGCAATCATTTGAAGGATATCAACACTATAAAAACATACCTTAATCTTCATTTCATGAGAAAGGCACATTTTACGTGTGCAGTCCAAGCATAGAATACACTTACAGTTTGCATTTATTTTCCCAGCTGCCAAGGCTACTACTGTGTAGTGTGTACCTTGCCATTGCACTATTGATGTTGTCAATAAATAGTACATTTCCTGTATTATACAAATTAGGTAATATTTGGCACCCAGACCACTTCATCACATTGAAGTGGTCTGACTGCAATGTTCATGTCCCCTTAACCCCGCAATGTTTTTTATTACATTGTAGGGTTAAGACTGACTCTAGTGGCTGTCAGAGTATTGACAGCCACTGAAATAATACTTTCCTATGTGGTAGCCTTTGCTCCGCATGCACATTGCTCATCTTTGATCGTTTAGAAGTGTCAGCATGACATTTCAGAAGGCGGATCTACTGACTGCAGGGGGTCGATGACGATACTGGAAAAAAAAAGGTAAATAATACCCTTTTTCAAATTTTTTATTTAGATTTAGGTGGGCCCATGAAACTAAATAAAGAGAACACAATACCGTTAGAATTACAGATTTGGAATGCAGATTAGGAATGCACTGTGTGACAAAGTGCCCTTCGCCACTTGTGCCTGAAGAGGACTAATTACCAGCCTCTTGCCGTATGAATGTGGCCCCCTGTGAGATTGTGCCAGTTAGAAACACCATTTGGACTTATTGGTGTTTTAAAAGACTGTTCTGGCCCTTTAAATGGTACTGGCACAGTTCTGCAACTGTCATATTTTCAAACACTGACTGAACTTAACTGTCATTCTGTTTTCCTCTGAGGAGGAGTTGTTTTGCTGCATGAGTGCTGTTGCTTTTGTGTGCTCATTAAACAGACCTGCTTGACCCTTTCTTGAATCTATGGCTCATGCTTGGGGGATGGGATAAGTCTGCAGTGCTAATGGTGTCGGTTGGAGGGCTTGGAGTCCTCGGTAAGCACTAGGAGCATCGATTGGCGGAGGTACTAGGTCGGAGTGCCAGCGGGTCCGTCAAAGACATTCCTAATGTCATTGTGTTCCCTTGAAGCAGTGCTCTACATATGCTGATCTATTAAAAATAATTGACTATTGTTTGCTAGAACTAGAATATTAGAACCCTAACATTGGTAGTGTTATCAGTGATTGTGCAGATTTGTTTAATTGTGCCTGACTTATCTTAGTCCATTAACATAGGGAAGTTTTTAAATATAACCTTTAAAAGTTCAGCAAATCAGTTTCCCCCCAAATTACACCCCCCACACACACAAACTACACCCCCTCACATACACTACACCCCTTCACACACACACACACTGTACCCCATAAAACATGCTGCACCCCTCACACACAAGACCTCCTCACACACACTGCACCTCAGAGATAGAAACAGGCTACCACTTCTGCTGATGTCAGCAGGCAGTGGGCAGGTCTAAAGAAAACAGGGACATGTAAGCAGCTGCAGACTTGAATACAGGTAAAATTTTACTATATTTAGGGAGGCATGAAGGGACCAGGGTGGCTAGATGGTGGTTTTAACCCTATAGGGTCAGGAATACATGTTTGTGTTCCTGATCCTATAGTGTTCCGTTAAGTTGATCGGTAATTACATTTTTATTTCTGTGAGTGGTTGTGTAGGAATGGCCTCAGTGCGCTGCTTTGTCCAGGGGCCTATAATACTGTTAAGACAGCCCTGCCAGCCTATGGGGTCAGCAAGCTGTGTGGCACACAGGGTGCCAAAGAGGCACACCGGGCTGCATTCACGCACAACAGGCACTGCAAGCAGCTTAATAATGGGTAAAATTATGCGATCATGGATCTGGGTCAGGCAGCAGTTGCAAGTAGCAACATCATCAATACCAGCTAACATCACACACATCACCAAAGAGAAGGGGTGAGTTAATTAAATGTTTGACCAAATATAGCAGGCTAATTTTTAAATTGATCATTTTCTATGGTCCACAAATGATGTTATAAATATCCAAATTATTATTATTATTATTTAGATAGCGCCTGCAAATTCCGTAGCGCTGTACAAATGGCCCTTGGCAGAAAAAAAGGTTCCCTACCCCTGTTTTAAAGTGAATTCCACTCAGTTTTAACCTTATGGTCAAATTATCCAAACTAAAACAAACTGATTTTTTCTACATTTGCATTTTCGATACCCATTTTAAAATCACATTGAATTAACTTTGAATTCCCAGCAATTTTCAGTTTTGGGGATATCCCTGTGCGAATAGCATGATCTAAGCTGAGTTTAGGCACTTGTATTGAACAAATCGTTTTTGACTTTATCTCAACCAATATTCTTTAAAAAGTCAATCAAAACATTATGCATTGGTATTGTTGTTGGCTATCTGTGGATAAGGACATCTCCTTCTCTGATGTTATCAATACAATATTTCATACTTGAACACACTCAAAAGTCAGCAAGTTAGATGAGTACACATTAATATGACTATTTTTAATCCACTACCTCCACAATACATAAAACAAAAGTTATATCCAGTCTTTAATGGAGTTGCCCTTTAATAATGAATTATATTACATCTAAACTGTGTAATTATTGATCACAATGATTGGACAGACAGACAGTGAAAATGTGAAGTGTCTTCTGGAAGCAAAAAATAAGAGACACTAGCAGGTTTTAATGAGCATCCACAATCTCAAGACTATTTGTTTGCCTTTCCCATGAATAATGCTGCTACTTTAATATAGACATGTTTCAAGAAAGATTGTTTTATTTTGTATATTTTATGAATTACTTTCTGCTGCCTGGATTATTAACAACATTTGCCTGAATTGTTTACATTGTACTTACTGAAGTAAAGTAAGATGTGATGGTTTGTAAATTTCCAATTGGCCACACCAGAGACAGATTATCCATAAAGTGGCGTAGGTGGGCTCAGACAGGGCCCTTTGTTTGGGCCTGCAGCTCCAACTTTGGCTGTGACGAGGAGATCAAAAATACCTACATACATACAACACTCAGCCACATACTCACACAACACTCACTGAACAGACCCAGGGCTCTATGATGGGGCCCCAAACAGACATCCTGACAAGGGCCATGAACAAACGTAATCTGGCTCTGGCCACATTTGCAGGTAATCATGATAACAGGCAAAACTAAAACTAAAAAACAGTATTTAGTTTCTTAAACATTGAAAGAAGACTCTAGACTGGAGTTGATCCTCATGTGTTTATACACTGAATATGTAAAGAATTAAAATATACCAAAATAAATACAAATTTTAAATAAACGTACAATTTAACTTCATACATTAAGCGGGCAAAACTTGTTGTTTTGCAGGTTACACAGTGAGCTCTATTCAGATCAGTAAATTACCCCTAGAATCAAAGAAAAAAATATAGACCATGTTGTTTAATATTTGACAAATATTCTATTCTTTAAATAAGACAAAAACAACTGATGTCTAAGCTAACAGCAGCTCTACTGGATCCATAAGCTTACTGAAAGATAAAGCAAAATGTCCTTACTTTCCATATATATGCATGTGAAAGCCACTCATGCTCTTTCGCAATAAGCTACGAAGGAGCCATTCAGGAGAGGTGGGGACTCAGTATGAGCACTTTGTAAAATATTTGGATGCACAGCAGTTAGCAAGTTTGGTATCTGTCATTGAGGTAATGGGGTTATAGCTGTCATAAATGTTTGTACAATGTTGTATTTATAAGTAGTGATGTACCGAACTGTCCGCCGGCGAACAGTTCCCGGCGAAATTAGCGTGTTCGCGTTCGCCGCGGCAGGCGGACACATGCGCAGTTCGATCCGCCCCCTATTTGTCATCATTGGGCAAACTTTGACCCTGTGCCTCTCGGTCAGCAGACACATTCCAGCCAATCAGCAGCACTCCCTCCCTTCCACACCCTCCAACCTCCCTCCCAGCATCCATTTTCGATTCATTCGGAAGATGCATGCTTAGTGAGAGGAGGGAAAGTTTAGCTGCTGCTGATTAGACAGGGAAATTGATAGCTAGGCTAGGGTATTCAGTGTCCACTACAATCCTGAAGGACTCATCTGATCTCTGCTGTAAGGACAGCACCCCAAAAAGCCCTTTTTAGGGCTATAACATCAGGCTGCTTTTTTTTTTTTTTTTTTTCCTGTGTAATGTAATTGCAGGTGCCTGCCTGCCAGCTTCTGTGTGAGGTTCACATTGGATACTGTGCCTATTTGCCCAGTGCCACCACTCATATCTGTTTTAACAATAGGTTAAGCTTTACATTTAAAATAAATATTTTTTTTTCCACTGTAATAGAAGAGCAGTTGCCTGCCTGCCAGCTTCTGTGTGAGGTTCACATTGGATACTGTGCCCACTAGCCCAGTGCCACCACTCATATCTGTTTTAACAATAGGTTAAGCTTTAGATTTAAAATAAATAATTTTTTTTCACTGTAATAGAAGAGCAGTTGCCTGCCTGCCAGCTTCTGTGTGAGGTTGGATGCCTTGCCCATTTGCACAGTCAGTGCCACCACTCATATCTGTTTTAACAATTGGTTAAGCTTTAGATTTTAAAAAAATATTTTTTTTCACTGTAATAGAAGAGCAGTTGCCTGCCTGCCAGCTTCTGTGTGAGGTTCACATTGGATACTGTGCCCACTAGCCCAGTGCCACCACTCATATCTGTTTTAACAATTGGTTAAGCTTTAGATTTAAAATAAATCATTTTTTTCACTGTAATAGAAGAGCAGTTGCCTGCCTGCCAGCTTCTGTGTCAGGTTGGATGCCTTGCCCATTTGCACAGTCAGTGCCACCACTCATATCTGTTTTAACAATAGCTTAAGCTTTAGATTTTAAAGAAATCATTTTTTTTCACTGTAATAGAAGATCAGTTAGTTGTCTGCAAGCATCTGGGTGTCAGGCCTACTTCAGCGTGTGCTCTGCAGACCTGTGCCAGCGTGCTTTGACAGTTGCCAATCATATCTGGTGTCTCTATAGCGTGCTTTTACAACCAAAATTTTGTTTCCACTGTAATAGAAGAGCAGTTGCCTGCCTGCCAGCTTCTGTGTGAGGTTCAAATTGGATACTGTGCCCACTAGCCCAGTGCCACCACTCATATCTGTTTTAACAATTGGTTAAGCTTTAGATTTAAAATAAATAATTTTTTTTCACTGTAATAGAAGAGCAGTTGCCTGCCTGCCAGCTTCTGTGTCAGGTTGGATGCCTTGCCCATTTGCACAGTCAGTGCCACCACTCATATCTGTTTTAACAATAGCTTAAGCTTTAGATTTTAAAGAAATCATTTTTTTTCACTGTAATAGAAGATCAGTTAGTTGTCTGCAAGCATCTGGGTGTCAGGCCTACTTCAGCGTGTGCTCTGCAGACCTGTGCCAGCGTGCTTTGACAGTTGCCAATCATATCTGGTGTCTCTATAGCGTGCTTTTACAACCAAAATTTTGTTTCCACTGTAATAGAAGAGCAGTTGCCTGCCTGCCAGCTTCTGTGTAAGGTTCACATTGGATACTGTGCCTACTTGCCCAGTGCCACCACTCATATCTGTTTTAACAATTGGTTAAGCTTTAGATTTTAAAGAAATCATTTTTTTTCACTGTAATAGAAGATCAGTTAGTTGTCTGCAAGCGTCTGGGTGTCAGGCCTACTTCAGCGTGTGCTCTGCAGACCTGTGCCAGCATTCTTTGACAGTTGCCAATCATATCTGGTGTCTCTTTAGCGTGCTTTTACAAAGAAAAAAGGTTTCCAGTGTAAGCTAATAGCAGACAGTCAGTGTCCTTCAAGCGGCTCTGTCAGGCCTTACTTCAGCGTGTGCCCTGCACAACCCTGCCAGCGTGCTTTGACAGTTGCCACTCATATCTTGTGTCTCTATAGCATGCTTTTACAACCAAAATTTTGTTTCCACTGTAATAGAAGAGCAGTTGCCTGCCTGCCAGCTTCTGTGTGAGGTTCACATTGGATACTGTGCCTACTTGCCCAGTGCCACCACTCATATCTGTTTTAACTATTGGTTAAGCTTTACATTTAAAATAAATATTTTTTTTCACTGTAATAGAAGAGCAGTTAGTTGTCTGCAAGCGTCTGGGTGTCAGGCCTACTTCAGCGTGTGCTCTGCAGACCTGTGCCAGCGTGCTTTGACAGTTGCCAATCATATCTGGTGTCTCTTTAGCGTGCTTTTACAAAGAAAAAAGGTTTCCAGTGTAAGCTAATAGCAGACAGTCAGTGTCCTTCAAGCGGCTCTGTCAGGCCTTCCTTCAGCGTGTGCCCTGCACAACCCTGCCAGCGTGCTTTGACAGTTGCCACTCATATCTTGTGTCTCTATAGCGTGCTTTTACAACCAAAATTTTGTTTCCACTGTAATAGAAGTGCAGTTGCTTGCCTGCCAGCTTCTGTGTGAGGTTCACATTGGATACTGTGCCTACTTGCCCAGTGCCACCACTCATATCTGTTTTAACAATTGGTTAAGCTTTACATTTAAAATAAATAATTTGTTTTCACTGTAATAGAAGATCAGTTAGTTGTCTGCAAGCGTCTGGGTGTCAGGCCTACTTCAGCTTGTGCTCTGCAGACCTGTGCCAGCGTGCTTTGACAGTTGCCAATCATATTTGGTGTCTCTATAGCGTGCTTTTAAAACCAAAATTTGTTTTTCACTGTTATAGATTGAATAGCAGTTACTTGTCTTCAAGCGGCTCTGTCAGTCCTTCCTTCAGCGTGTGCTCTGCAGAACTGTTCCAGTGCACATTGCCATATCTGGTCTCACAGTAGCTTGCACGCATAGTACCACTAATCCCCCAAAAAATGACAGGCAGAGGCAGGCCACCCCGCAGGGGCCGTCGTGGTCGTGGTGCTGTGATTCCCTTTTGCCCTAGAATAATGCCCAGTTTTCAGAAGCCACGTACCCTGAACTTGAAAAGTTCTGAGGACTTAGTTGACTGGCTAACACAGGACACCCAATCTTGTACAGCCTCCGCTTGGAACCTTGACGCACCATCCTCCTCCAGCTTAGCTTCAGGCACCTCTCAAGATAGCACTCACCCGCCTGCCGCCACCACCAAAACTAGCACCACAGCCGCTTTACTTGGTATGTCAGAGGAGTTATTCACACACCCGTTTGAAGAAATGAGTGATGCGCAACCATTATTGCTAGAGGATGTAGATAACAGGGATATGTCTCAGGCAGGCAGCATTAAACACATGGAGGTATGGTGTGATGACGATGATGTTGTACCCGCTGCTGCTTCCTTTTCTGAGTTGTCAGATACAAGCGAAGCGGTTGATGATGACGATGCGTCCATGGATGTCACGTGGGTGCCCGCTCGGCAAGAAGAAGAACAGGGCGAAAGTTCAGATGGGGAGACAGAGAGGAGGAGGAGGAGACGAGTTGGAAGCAGGGGGGGGGGTCGTCGCAAGGAGCTAGTGGCACAGTCAGACAGCATGCATCGGCACCCGGGGTCAGCCCGACAGCACGCCAATCAACGCATGCTGTGTCCACCACCAGAATGCCGTCATTGCAGAGCTCAGCAGTGTGGCATTTTTTTTGTGTGTCTGCCTCTGACAACAGCGATGCCATTTGCAACCTGTGCCAAAGGAAACTGAGTTGTGGGAGGTCCAACACCCACCTAGGTACAACTGCTTTGCGTAGGCACATGATCTGACATCACAAACGCCTATGGGATCAACACATGAGTACAAGCAGCACGCCTACTCTAAGCCGCCATCCTCCTCCTGGTCCAGCATCTTCAGCCACGTCAACCACTGCTGTCCTTCTTGCCCCCTCTCAACCATCCACCACTCCGTCTCCCGCCTTGAGCAGTTCCCGCTCATCTGCCCACAGTCATGTGTCTGTCAAGGACATGTTTGAGCGTAAGAAGCCAATGTCACCAAGTCACCCCCTTGCCCAGCGTCTGACAGCTGGCTTGTCCGAACTATTAGCCCGCCAGCTTTTACCATACAATCTGGTTGAGTCTGAGGCGTTCAAAAAATTTGTAGCTATTGGGACACCGCAGTGGAAGGTACCCAGCCGGAATTTCTTTTCACAAAAGGCAATCCCCAACTTGTACTCGATTGTGCAAAAGGAAGTCATGGCATGTCTGGCACACAGTGTTGGGGCAAGGGTCCATCTGACCACTGATACCGGGTCTGCAAAGCATGGTCAGGGCAGGTATATCACCTACACTGCGCATTGGGTAAACCTGCTGACGGCTGACAAGCAAGGAATGCGTGGCATTGCAGAGGAGTTGGTGACACCGCCACGAATTGCAGGAAGTCCTGCTGCCACCTCCTCTACTCCTCCTACTCCATCCTCTTCCATAACCTCCTCGGCTGAGTCCTCTTGTGCCGCTGCTTCTTGCTCCACATCAACGGCACCCCCCCAGCTCCCCAGGTACTATTCCACATCCCGGATATGGCAGTGTCACGCCGTCTTGGGTTTGACTTGCTTGAAAGCAGAGAGTCACACCGGACAAGCACTCCTGTCCGCCCTGAACGCACAGGTGGAAAAGTGGCTGACTCCGCAGCAACTGGATATCGGCAAAGTGGTGTGTGACAACGGAAAAAATTTGATAGCGGCATTGAAGTTGGGCAAGTTGACACATGTGCCGTGCATGGCACATGTGTGTAATCTGATCGTACAACGCTTTGTGCATAAGTACACAGGCTTACAGGACGTCCTGAAGCAGGCCAGGAAGGTGTGTGGCCATTTCAGGCGTTCCTACACGGCCATGGCTCACTTTGCCGATATCCAGCGGCGAAACAACATGCCAGTGAGGCGCTTGATTTGCGACAGCCCTACACGTTGGAATTCAACACTCCTAATGTTCGACCGCCTGCTCCAACAAGAAAAAGCTGTTAATGAATATTTGTATGACCGGGGTGCTAGGACAGCCTCTGGGGAGCTGGGAATTTTTTTGCCAAGTTACTGGACGCTCATGCGCAATGCCTGTAGGCTCATGCGTTCTTTTGAGGAGGTGACAAACCTAGTCAGTCGCAACAAAGGCACCATCAGCGACATCATACCATTTGTTTTGCTTCATGGAGCGTGCCCTGCGAAGAGTGCTGGATCAGGCTGTAGATGAGCGTGAAGAGGAAGAGGAAGAGTTGTGGTCACCATCACCACCAGAAACAGCCTTATCAGCATCGCTTGCTGGACCTGCGGCAAAGCTGGAAGAGGATTGTGAGGAAGAGGAGTCAGAGGAGGATTGTAGCTTTGAGTAGGAGGAGGAGGAGCAAGACCAAACACAACAGGCATCCCAGGGTGCTCGTTGTCACCTATCTGGTACCCGTGGTGTTGTACGTGGCTGGGGGGAAGAACATACCTTCAATGACATCAATGAGGAGGAGGAACGGGAAATGAGTAGCTCGGCATCCAACCTGGTGCAAATGGGGTCTTTCATGCTGTCCTGCCTGTTGAGGGACCCTCGTATCAAAAGGCTGAAGGAGAACGACCTGTACTGGGTGTCCACGCTACTAGACCCCCGGTATAAGCAGAAAGTGGTGGAAATGTTACCCAATTACAACAAGTCGGAAAATTCGGAAAATTAAAAAGTATGCTTTACACAGAGTATAAGGGTGATGTCACAGCACAACGGGAATCTAACAGGGGGAGAGGTGGAAGTCATCCTCCTCCTCCCACGACCACGCCGGCAAGGACAGGACGCTTTAAAGACGTGTTGTTGATGGAGGACATGCGGACCTTTTTAAGTCCTATGCATCGCCACAGCCCTTCGGGATCCACCCTCAGAGAGCGACTCGACCGACAGGTAGCAGACTACCTCGCCTTAACTGCAGATATCGACACTCTGAGGAGCGATGAACCCCTTGACTACTGGGTGTGCAGGCTTGACCTGTGGCCTGAGCTATCCCAATTTGCGATAGAACTTCTGGCCTGCCCCGCTTCAAGTGTCCTGTCAGAAAGGACCTTCAGTGCAGCAGGAGGTATTGTCACTGAGAAGAGAAGTCGCCTAGGTCAAAAAAGTCTAGATTACCTCACCTTTATTAAGATGAATGAGGGATGGATCCCGAAGGGACTGACACTGGGCGATACATTCGCTTAAAAAAGGCCTGATGAGATGAGCTGCCTTGGGCTAAAAATGGTCGACACGCTGCTGTATTTTAGCTCTGAATGACGTTTGACTTGCGTGACTTATCCGCCACCAACTAGGGTTCAAGCCGCCATGTTTTAGGGCACTTTCTGCCTGTGAAACAAACATCAATTTTTCTGGCCGCTGCTACAGCAGCGGCTGCAACAATACCAAATTTTTCATGCATGTGTACATGCCTAATTTTTAGGCCCACTGGTGCAGCACTGTGGCTTCAAAAACCAAACCAAAAATTAAAATCCTCCAAGATGGCACCAATATACCAGTGGTCTAAGCATCTTCCCACCTTGGCCTAAAAAGGGGAGGTGATTCAACAATTAAAAATCTCTGCCATTTACACGTCCACTGATAGGAGACGCGGAAGGTATTAAACTGATATGAACAATACTCCACTCCTATCAGTAGGTCCGTCCCATTGTGATTTATGCCCCCCACCCACCGCGCAGGGATGGGGGCCGGGGGGAGGAAAGTAGGCCCCCCCATTGTGATTTATGCCCCCACCCACCGCGCAGGGGTGGGGGCCGAGGGGGGGAGGACAGAAGGTCACCCCATTGTGATTTATGGCCCCCACCCACCGCGCAGGGGTTGGGGAGGACAGTAGCTCCCCCCCAGTGTGTATCAGGGGCTTTGAGGACAGGTGTCAATCCATACCTGCCAAGTGACCCTATGTAGGGGGAACAGTCTCTATTCTGCTCTGTGTCAGTGTGTATCATGGTCTCTGTGGACAGGGAACAGTCTCTATTCTGCTCTGTGTCAGTGTGTATCAGGGGTTTTGAGGACAGGTGTCAATCCATATCTGCCAAGTGACCCGATGTAGGGGGAACAGTCTCTATTCTGCTCTGTGTCAGTGTGTATCAGGGATCATTAGGATAGGTGTCAATCCATATCTGCCAAGTGACCCTATGTAGGGGGAACAGACCCTATTCTGCTCTGTGTCAGTGTGTATCAGGGGTTTTGAGGACAGGTGTCAATCCATATCTGCCAAGTGACCCTATGTAGGGGGAACAGTCTCTATTCTGCTCTGTGTCAGTGTGTATCAGGGGTTTTGAGGACAGGTGTCAATCCATATCTGCCAAGTGACCCTATGTAGGGGGAACAGTCTCTATTCTGATCTGTGTCAGTGTGTATCAGGGGTTTTGAGGACAGGTGTCAATCCATATCTGCCAAGTGACCCTATGTAGGGGGAACAGTCTCTATTCTGCTCTGTGTCAGTGTGTATCAGGGGTTTTGAGGACAGGTGTCAATCCATATCTGCCAAGTGACCCTATGTAGGGGGAACAGTCTCTATTCTGATCTGTGTCAGTGTGTATCAGGGGTTTTGAGGACAGGTGTCAATCCATATCTGCCAAGTGACCCTATGTAGGGGGAACAGTCCCTATTCTGCTCTGTGTCAGTGTGTATCAGGGGTTTTGAGGACAGGTGTCAATCCATATCTGCCAAGTGACCCTATGTAGGGGGAACAGTCTCTATTCTGCTCTGTGTCAGTGTGTATCATGGTCTCTGTGGACGGTGAACAGTCTCTATTCTGCTCTGTGTCAGTGTGTATCATGGTCTCTGTGGACAGGGAACAGTCTCTATTCTGCTCTGTGTCAGTGTGTATCAGGGGTTTTGAGGACAGGTGTCAATCCATATCTGCCAAGTGACCCTATGTAGGGGGAACAGTCCCTATTCTGCTCTGTGTCAGTGTGTATCAGGGGTTTTGAGGACAGGTGTCAATCCATATCTGCCAAGTGACCCTATGTAGGGGGAACAGTCTCTATTCTGCTCTGTGTCAGTGTGTATCATGGTCTCTGTGGACGGTGAACAGTCTCTATTCTGCTCTGTGTCAGTGTGTATCATGGTCTCTGTGGACAGGGAACAGTCTCTATTCTGCTCTGTGTCAGTGTGTATCAGGGGTTTTGAGGACAGGTGTCAATCCATATCTGCCAAGTGACCCTATGTAGGGGGAACAGTCCCTATTCTGCTCTGTGTCAGTGTGTATCAGGGGTTTTGAGGACAGGTGTCAATCCATATCTGCCAAGTGACCATATGTAGGGGGAACAGTCTCTATTCTGCTCTGTGTCAGTGTGTATCATGGTCTCTGTGGACAGGGAACAGTCTCTATTCTGCTCTGTGTCAGTGTGTATAAGGGGTTTTGAGGACAGGTGTCAATCCATATCTGCCAAGTGACCCTATGTAGGGGGAACAGTCCCTATTCTGCTCTGTGTCAGTGTGTATCAGGGGTTTTGAGGACAGGTGTCAATCCATATCTGCCAAGTGACCCTATGTAGGGGGAACAGTCTCTATTCTGCTCTGTGTCAGTGTGTATCATGGTCTCTGTGGACGGTGAACAGTCTCTATTCTGCTCTGTGTCAGTGTGTATCATGGTCTCTGTGGACAGGGAACAGTCTCTATTCTACTCTGTGTCAGTGTGTATCAGGGGTTTTGAGGACAGGTGTCAATCCATATCTGCCAAGTGACCCTATGTAGGGGGAACAGTCCCTATTCTGCTCTGTGTCAGTGTGTATCAGGGGTTTTGAGGACAGGTGTCAATCCATATCTGCCAAGTGACCCTATGTAGGGGGAACAGTCTCTATTCTGATCTGTGTCAGTGTGTATCAGGGGTTTTGAGGACAGGTGTCAATCCATATCTGCCAAGTGACCCTATGTAGGGGGAACAGTCTCTATTCTGCTCTGTGTCAGTGTGTATCATGGTCTCTGTGGACGGTGAACAGTCTCTATTCTGCTCTGTGTCAGTGTGTATCATGGTCTCTGTGGACAGGGAACAGTCTCTATTCTGCTCTGTGTCAGTGTGTATCAGGGGTTTTGAGGACAGGTGTCAATCCATATCTGCCAAGTGACCCTATGTAGGGGGAACAGTCCCTATTCTGTTCTGTGTCAGTGTGTATCAGGGGTTTTGAGGACAGGTGTCAATCCATATCTGCCAAGTGACCCGATGTAGGGGGAACAGTCTCTATTCTGCTCTGTGTCAGTGTGTATCATGGTCTCTGTGGACAGGGAACAGTCTCTATTCTGCTCTGTGTCAGTGTGTATCAGGGGTTTTGAGGACAGGTGTCAATCCATATCTGCCAAGTGACCCTATGTAGGGGGAACAGTCCCTATTCTGCTCTGTGTCAGTGTGTATCAGGGGTTTTGAGGACAGGTGTCAATCCATATCTGCCAAGTGACCCTATGTAGGGGGAACAGTCTCTATTCTGCTCTGTGTCAGTGTGTATCAGGGCTGGGCTTTGAGGACAGGTGTCAATGTTAGGTGATTTCTGCCCTTTATGGATTAAAAGCAGACTCTGCATCAACTGTGCAATTTTCCATGGGAGTTTTGCCATGGATCCCCCTCTGGCATGCCACAGTCCAGGTGTTAGTCCCCTTGAAACAACTTTTCCATCACTATTGTGGCCAGAAAGAGTCCCTGTTGTTTTTAAAATTCGCCTGCCCATTGAAGTCAATGGCGGTTCGCGCGGTTCGCCGGTTCGCAAACATTTGCGGAAGTTCGCGTTCGCCGTTCGCGAACCGAAAATTTCGGGTTCGCGACAACACTATTTATAAGCAATCGCGAGTATGGAAAGAGGGGCAGGGCAGTTCATTGCACTGTAGTCTATATAAAACCCTGTGTTCCTCTAATACTTTGAGCATTCCTTTCATATTTTAATTGACCATGTTGATTCAAAGAAAATTGTAGCTTATAAAAGTTTTACACTATTAAACTGAATCTTCGATCATAATGTAGGGTAAGTTCTGATAGCAAATTCTTTATAATAGTCACTGGAAAATGGGTTTAAAAACAAGAAATATATTAATTATAATGTATCATGTTTTACAAAAGAAATAGCCTCACATACCAAGAGTGAACTAATTAATAAGACAGGTTGCATTCCATAAGTAACAGATCTGTTCCATTATGAACTATGGTTTATTTTGCATACAAATTATAACACTGTAACCAGAAATAATAAGAACAAAATATTGATATACTATAAATAATTGTAGTATTGCATGATAGTTAATCAGATGATGGACATTATGAAGTGGCAGATATAAACAAATTAGTGTTGACAAATAAAACTGGACTTGAGAATGTTTGAACCTACTATTCTTAATTACTGAAAGAAAAACTCTTTTTATGTCTATTGGGCTTGGTCACCTTCATGACAAGGTCTATTTAAGCCCTAATACCTAATATAATTAATCACAATAGTCTGCGATATATCTCATTGCTTAATGGGATGCTAGGTTAACACAGTCAACCATTTGCCTTCATTAGAGCTATTCCACCTCTACCTAAAGAAGCCCCTATTTGATATGATTGATTTTAAACACTTCCAGACAGTCATATTAGAGAAAGTTAACTTAAATGTTAATGAACTGAATAGATGTTGCATGAATTCAAGAAACTCATTTTAAGAAATCGACCTGCAAAACCTTTCCTTCAAACACTTCCCCTATTAATTGAATGCACTCTCAGATACTATTGAACTTTTTGAATAGCCATCATCCTTATAAGCTTAAGGCTGGCATTGCGTATGGACAGTATATGAGGGCTAGGCAAAATTGCCCAAGTGAGAAATCTTTCTTATAAGAAGCAAAAGATCTGCAAATTTGCTTTAACCCCTTAAGGACACATGACATGTGTGACATGTCATGATTCCCTTTTATTCCAGAAGGTTGGTCCTTAAGGGATTAAACAACAAGGCTACCCAAACCGAATTCTGAAGAAACAATACCAACGAGTCTCTAAAATGGATAGATCAACTAGCCTCAGAAACCACAGAGTATTGGCACCTATGACCAGCTTAAAGACCCTGTTTGCAAGATATTTGCTGAAAACTGGCAGATACTCATTCATAACAAAGACGTAGCAATAAATCACTTACAAAGTGGGGTTCATCCCCGGTAGACAGCTATTTGAATATACAAGACGAAACATTGACATAATTTGGACACTCACTACAGCCAAAACACCATCACTATCCCTCTCACTAGACGCTGAAAAAGTGTTTGACCGTGTAAATTGGCCCTACATGTTCACACTCCTGGAACACATAAACATACCCCTTCCCTTCATCACGGCAGTACGAGCACTATACACTAACGTAACAGCACAAATAAAGATGACGGGGACAAGCTGCCCACAATTTAACATATATAACGGCACCCGACAAGGATGCCCCCTCTCCCGGTTACTCTTCGTGCTAACCCTCGAACCCCTCTACCAGGCAATCAGAGAACACCCCGAAATTACGGGAGCTATGATAGAAGACCACGAGTTCCTAGTATCAGGATATGCAGACGACGCCCTCCTCATCTTGACTAACCCCATCCCCTCCATGAAAGCACTAATGCCCTTGCTGCAGACATATAGCACGTTATCGGGATACAAAGTTAACATTGACAAATCCAGCGCCCTCCCACTCCACCTCACACAATCTGAGATCACCCGAATCACCTCAGATTACCGCATACGCATATCCCCCACCTCTCTATCATACCTCTGTATTAAATCTCCAGCGGATCCCTCGGCACTCTACAGACTAAATTATACACCCATGGTAGCCAAACTCATAACGGACATGGAGACCTGGGCGGACAAACCAATATCATGGATCGGGATTTCCTACCCCGCATCCTATTCCTGTTCCAAGCCCTACTCATCTCCATAATGAAACATGACCTTAAGCCACTACAGCAGACAATCGATCGCTTCATTTGGCAAAACAAGAGGCATAGAGTGGCCCGCAACATACAAAATCAGCAACATACCGTCCCAAAGCGAGAGGACCAAAGCCTACCCCACCTACACTTTTATTATATAGCAGCCCAAATGACACAAATAGCAATATGGAATACCCCCCCAGAAACCAGGAGGTGGGTCGACCTAGAATCCCTACTCACGAAATCAGATCTCCCACAATTTTACATTTGGACCCTGAAAGAGCACAGAGCACTTCCGAGAACCACATGCCCAGCCTTCACTAACTCAATCCAATTATGGGACAAATATGCCATAAAATACAAACTAACATCCACAAACTCCCCCCTCACTCCCATATACCGAAACAGCGCTTTCATTCCAGGCATGAGACCCAGGGACTTCAAAGGCCTAGAGAGAGCTGACCTTCAACGAGTCCACCAATTCTACATAGGTGACACAATAATTCCCTTCATGGAATTACAAACCAGAACAACCCTGACCCCCTCAGATTTTTTCAGGTACCTCCAGCTAAGAAACTACGCTAACCAAGAGTCTGTGAACAGCTGCCAAAACTAAAATGACATTTTTTGAAAAAATATGCTAAACAGAACACTACCCACAGGGCATGATCTCCCGCCTCTACTCCACCACACGGGAATGGGGCACCCTCCACTACACCGACAAATGGGAAACCGACTTGGGGGAAACTTTAGATGGCATAGACTGGCAGGACATCTGGGAGGCTAACACTAAAACCTCCATTTGCGTCACAATGCAGGAACAGTGATACAAAACGATGCTCCGGTGGTATACCACCCCGGTTCAATTATACTACATGAAAAAGATGCCAACAGACCTCTGTTGGCGAAACTGCGGAGAGAAAGGGATGTACGCCCATATGTAGTGGTTCTGCCCTAAAATTGAGATGTTTTGGGCAGCAATCCAAACACTACTATCCCAAATTATGGACAGACCAATAGAACTAAACCCTTGGATGTTCCTGCTAGCCAGACCAGACCAGCAACTGTTCAATAAATAACTCTAGTGGCCAGAAGGGCCTTAGCCCAAACTTGGCTACAACCAGACACTCCACCAGTGTCCACAGTGATCAATAAGATCAAAGAATGCCATCTTATAGACAAACTTACGGTCCGAGTACGAGGCTCCACCAAAGCTTTCACCAGGACCTGGGAACTATTGGAAACTTACATTGACCGATTAAGGCATAGACACAAACAGACCAATAACCAGGATACACCTACCCCGCCACTCCCCCACCAGCTCCCCCTCCCCCCCACCACCCAACGCTGGGCCGAGCTAACCGGTACTCCGGCCCACTGTTTTATAATATAAGGTAAACTATGTTCTAAACTGTTTATACTCAATGTTTGTATAAAAACAATGACGCTGGATGAAATGTAAACTGATGAGACCACTGTTTGTGAGCCTAGGTTGTATACCTTACCATCCTTTTAATCTCCTACTGTTATCTTAAAATGCCACTAGGCTCTTGCACGAGCCAACCTGCACAAAATGTTTTACCTGATGTCATTGCAAAAATAAAGAATTTAAAAAATAAATAAATAAATCACTTACAGTTATCCAGCATCACCTCATGTTGTGCACAAAACTTACGAGTTCTATTGGTTCATAGCCATCTTGAACCACAACAATCTCCCCAAACATGGTTAAAATAAACAAAGGGGATATATAGATGTGGATGTTGCCAGGCATGCAAGTATGTTAAACCATCCAAAATAGTGGATCTCAACATAGTAATTAGTATTATAATTCAGCCAATTTCGTTTCCAAATGATAGTAAGTATACAATTTCATGACATTCTCACTGATTAAAGATCCTTTTACAACTAATCATTTTGGATCCAAATATACTCTTCACATATCTGTATAATTCATAGCCCTTTGCAGTACACACTGCATTTAATGTATATCATACAATGTTTTATTTTAATTCTAACTGGACCTTGGTCTATCAAATAGTAGACAAGGTTAAAATCACCTTCCAGTATTACTATCATTTGTTACCTCCAAAGCAATACATATCCTTTTTAATATTATCTAATAATATCTTACAATATGAGAGCATTTATTGTGTATACCATGTTTTATAAATTTCGTATAATGTTTATTACATTTATTTTTAAACATTCTATTACTTCCACAGACAGACATAGTAGTTCTGGAATCCAAGGGGTTAATCTTCATACTAGTGCCAATAATGAGACGGCCAATCACCGACGACATCAAGATTTAAAAATACGGATACTTACCTGTGTCTGTTCCCCTCTGATGAGCCATTGTGGCGAAACACGCACGTTAGGGGCTCTGGTTGCTCATTTGAGATACTACATTTTTTTTTATCTTATAAGACAATAAAAGTTAAGTTTTATTTATTCTTTCCACTTATCATTCTTACATTAAGAAGATACACTTATTGGTTTATTTGTTTTCCTTTTCTTCTTATTTTTTAAAGTTCAATTCTACCATTTAGGGGTTACTCCCTTTTTTTGTAACCTGAAGTGTATCTTTCTTTTCTATATTAGAGGCTCTCTCAGATACTAAATCTAAAAGAGTATCAACCTTGATCCAAAAGGATGTCACCTTTCAGTTACAAAACCAACTTATAGTTTGTAATGGTAGATATATTAAACTAGTAGGAATGTTTAACAATATTCAATACACTCTTTACTCTCCCAACATGAACCAGACAAGCTACATCCAATCCTTATAACAAAAAGTTGATAGGCTTAAGTTAGATAATCTGATAGTGTGTGGATCTTAAAACATCATCCAGTCTCCATTATTACACTCCTCAGTGTCCCCCAGGGATCACAGGAAAACTTGATTAACAAGTACATGTGCCGGCATCAAAAGGTTATTAGATTTATACGGTCCATACAATTGTTGATTGGTATTTTACCCATTGGAGAGGGGCTATACATTTTTCTTTTCAGTTCACAATTATTACGGCTGCATAGATACCTACTTTGCAGATGCAGCAACCTTAGCTCAAGTACAAACCTGTAATATTGGTGATATCACGTGGTCTAACCACACACCTTTGACACTGCAGTTGGCAAATGCTTTCCAGTTAAAAGGACAAAGTACCTGACGCCTGAATGAACTATCTTAATTTACTTCATAAGCCTATAACACACTACTTTCAGACAAATGACACTGAAATATGTCACAAACAATACTTTGTGTTCCACCCACAAGTCCATTATGAGAGGTTTTTTTATTCAACAATCCTTTTACATAAAAAGGAAATTCCAAACCAAGCTTTTAGATTGCGACTGTAAAATAGCTTTGAGACATAAAGTAGACCTGTCCCCTGAATTGACTTGAGACCTGAATTTCTTTACAAAAGTGTAATTTAGCTATTAAAGCTAAGAAAACTAATTATTGCTTACATAAATTGAAAGAGTCGTATTACGAAACCGTCAGTAAAGCAGGTAAACTTTTAGCCCAAAGACTCAGGTCTCAACAAACACATACTTGCATAGCTTGTATAGAAGGCCACATTGGCTCCAAATATGTTGACCCACAAACAATTGCTCAGTAATTTTCTATCTTTTACTTCCAACTGTACAATTTCAGTGAACCAAACGCATTGGATATTTCTAGTTACTTATCTAAACTAGTTTTGCCAAGCTTATCATACCAACAACAAGCTGACCTCAGATCTTCCATCATATTGGAGGAACGCCTCCACGTCATTAAATAACTGCCAATAGGGAAATCCCCTGTCCCAGATGGCTTTTACCAATATATATTATAAAAATATATACTTACTCAGGGTATTTCACGCAGCAGCTACAGCAGGGACCTTACCCTCTGATATGTTACTGGCCACTTTTGTGATTTTGCCTATGCCAGACAAATCCCCTACTCTATGTGAGAATTATCTACCTGTCTCCCTTCTAAATATGGATATTAGGATTTATGTCAAAATGCTTGCAAACCGTTTAAACTCTTTACTCCCACAGTTAATAGACAACAGACAGCAATTGTAAAAGATAGACAGGAACTGGAAGATACCAGGAAATTGCCTCTGATTCTGCCATAGTTAAAGGGTTTCAGCTTGGGCAAACTCTTAGTCCAGCTTGATGTAGAAAAAGCGTTTGATAGCCTGAGCTGGAGATTTCTAGAGGCAATAATTCACAAATTCTGTTTCATATGATCCATACTGGTGTCATACACTACACCAAAGTACAAATATCACAGGGTGGGTTTTTGTCCCAGCCTTTTCTTATAAACAATAGACATGTGCAATTCATTTCGGTCCGAATATGAATTCGGACGAATTTCGGACAATTCGGACATTCGGGTACATCCGAATGTCCGAATTGCCGAAGTTCCGAATTGCCGAGTTCCCGAAGTTCCGAAATTACCGAATTTCCGAAGTGTTGAAGTGCCGAAGTTAAGAAGTGCTGAAGTTCCGAAGTTGCCTAAGTTCCGAAGTGTCAAAGTGCCGAAGTTACGAAACACAGTATTGCCTAAGTACTAATATACTTACCTAGTGAAAGAAGAAGAATGGTACATTGTAAACAATTTAAAAAAAAGAGTATACAAACATAGCCAGGATTCAGCTGTAAGCATTTGCAACACTTACAACAATCAAGTAACATACATTCATATAAAATGTAAGTTACTTGGCCAGTCAATGTAATGACAGGAATGAATAAGTAGATAACTCCCTAATCCCCACGGTATTAGGGAGCTATCTACTAAAAGGCTGAAAGACCTAAACTGGTCTTTCAGACAAATTTACTAATACTAAGTAAAGATTACTTCGTATTAGTACATTATGCCCCTACTCACTATACCGCGAGTAGGGGCTTGTCTAGTGAACAGTGAGCAGCCTGTGGCTGCTCACTGTAAAAAAAAAAAAAAAAGGTCCCCCCGGCCACCACCCCTAGGCGGTGGGTGGGGGCTCTAAATCAGAATAAGGGGGGGGACCTAATGTTCTCCCCCCTGGCCCCACACCCCTGAGCGGTGGGTGGGGGCCCTAATGTAAAATAATGGGGGGGGATCTAATGTCCTCCCCCCGGGCCCCCACCCCTGAGCGGTGGGTGGGGGCCCTTAATTATAAAAAGGGGGGACCTAATGTCCTCCCCCCTGGCCCCACCCCTGAGCCGTGGGTGGGGGCCCTAAATTATAATAAGGGGGGACCTAATGTCCTCCCCCTGGCCCCCACCCCTGAGCGGTGGGTGGGGGCCCTAAATTGGAATAAGGGGGGGGACCTAATGTCCTCCCCCCTGGCCCCCACCCCTGAGCGGCGGGTGGGGGCCCTAAATTGAAATAAGGGGTGGGAATTAGTGTCCTGCCCCCTGGCCCCCACCCCTGAGCGGTGGGTAGGGGCCCTAAAAACAATGTCCCCCCAGGTGACTAGGGGTTTGGGGACCTCTCCCCCCCAATAAAATTATCCCCCTACCAACCCCCCTCACCATAAAAATAATGAGGGGGGGACCTTTAACTAAGTACCTGTAAAACAAAATAAAACTTACCATTCGATGTTTTATTTCTTCTAAAATCTTATTTTTTCAGCCCCAAAAAATGCCAAATAAAAAAACCATAATAACCGACGCAATTATAAAAAAATAAATAAATAAATAAATTAAAAAAAACAGCGCAAAAAATAAATAATCCTTCTTCACCCATGGAGGGCTCCGCGTTACACTGCTCAGGGGTGGGGGCCAGGGGGGAGGACACAAGGTCCCCCCTTATTCTAGTTTAGGGCCCCCACCCACTGCTCAGGGGTGGGGGCCAGGGGGAGGACACTAGGCCCCCCCTTATTCTTGTTTAGGGCCCCCACCCACCGCTCAGGGGTGGGGGTCAGGGGGGAGGACATTAGGTCCCCCCCCTTATTAGTATTTAGGGCCCCCACCCGCCGCTCAGGGGTGGGGGCCAGGGGGGAGGACATTAGGTCCCCCCCCTTATTAGTATTTAGGGCCCCCACCCACCGCTCAGGGATGGGGCCAGGGGGGAGGACAATAGGTCCCCTCCCATCATTTTACTTTAGGGCCCCCACCCGCCGCTCAGGGGTGGGGGCCGGGGGGGGGGCACATTTTTATTTATTTTTTTAGACAGTAAGCAGTCACAGGCTGTTCACTGTTTACTAGACATGCCCCTACTCGCGGTATAGCGAGTAGGGGCAAAATTTACTAATACTAAGTAATTTTTACTTAATATTAGTAAATTTGGCTGAAAGACCAATTTAGGTCTTTCAGCCTTTTGGTAGATACTACCCTAATACCGTGGGAATTAGGGAGTTATCTACCAAGCGGCTGCAAGAGAAGTCCCGAAGTCCCGAAATTCCGAAATGCAGAAGTGCCAAAGTTCCGAAGTTGCTGAATTTCCGAAGTGTCGAAGTGCCGAAGTTGCAGAATTTCCGAAGTGTCGAAGTGCCGAAGTTCCGAAGTGCTGAAGTGCCGAAGTTCCGAAGTCTTGAAGTGCCGAACTGCCGAAGTCCCGAAATGCGAAAATCCTGAAATTCGGAATGCCGAAACGAACCGAAAATGTTCCCCATGCACATGCCTAATAATCAATGGCACGTGACAGGGGTGCCTGCTGTCCTCCCTGCTTTATGTGCTAACTCTGGAACCTTTGCTACACTCTACCAAGATGAATAGAACTTAGTTTTGCTTTCCTGTTTGAATGGAGATGAGATCATCTTAAATATTTAGGACTTATGATTATCTAGAAGCCTTCTGAATTATTTCCAACAAACTGTATTAAAAATGTGGTTCTGGTCTTCATTATTTCTGCCCTGTCCCATGATATAGCAACTCTTTCAATGACAATTCTACCATGACTGCAGAATTTGTTTTGTATACTGCTATTGCAGCTGCCATCCTCTTATTTCAAAACAATAACCGCTGAGACATATCTGGGCTGATAAAAAACCAAGGCTATCCCTGAAACTTTTGCAGGTCCCTCTCACCCTCGAAGGGCTTGGGGATCCCAGCCCCTTAAGCTATTATCACGCCATAATTTTAGCTTAAATGTTCCACATTGGAGCTCTCTGGAAAGCCCCAGTTGGTTTACTTGTAAAATAAGCACCTAGAACCACATACCATATCTTGTATTTTTGGCTACCCCCCTAACACTGTCCGAAAATGGCCTTACTTCTTCTCCAAGTTGATCTATTTTTTCGAACATGGGATAAATACCAAAGAGCACTATATCAAGCTACACTATCCAGTTACTCATGTTTAACCACAAACCATTATTATACCATTCCAAGAGTTAAAGATATCTATGATTTACCTGAGAATATAAATTCTCAGGTAAATCATAGATATCTTTAACTCTTGGAATGGTATAAGATTCTTGTTGCGCATGAGGTTATATATATTATTGCAACCTGATACATACCATGATTTGTGGTTAAACGTGGGTAACTGCATAGTTACTGGACATATTACTCATACCTTCTACTTTAATTTTTCATCTCCCAGTAAAAAAAGACAGGGTAGATTTGGAGCCACCCAGATGCCCTCGTTAACATTATTTAAATGTAATAATATTGCTAATTGATGTATACCAGGTTGTAAAATGATCTCTATGTGCTACCAACTTATCCCTGTTAATACACTCTTTTCTAGCTCTCATGTTGCTCACAATTGGGAGAATAATTTGAATTGTAATATAAATCTCATGCAGTGGTCCCACATATACACTGTTCAGAAGGGGCTGCTTCACTTATCCACACAATTTGAAACGCATAAGAAAATCATCTACCAATGGTATATGATGCCTACAAGGCTCCATGAAATATTCTCAAATTCTTCTGCAATGTATTGGCGCTGTGGAGCAAGTGAGGAAACAATACTCCATATATGGTAACATTTGGTGAACTAGTCAAAAATGTTGCAGTAGCCACTGAATAAGCTACTCCCAGCTTTTACCATTACAAATACTCGACAATGTATAAAGCTTATTTTACACATTATCCTTACAGTGCAACAGCAGATTGCTCAGGCATGGACATCTACCTCAACACCACTCCTTCACATAGTATTTTTCTTCTTTTTATATTCTTTATTTTTGTTCTGCGTATGATAACAACATAAGCTTAAAAAGCCACGACAGCAGTCACAAGCATAATATTCTCAAACACAATGTAGTAAGGTCATGACATTGAGAAAACACCGCACACATTTTATATCATAATAACAGGTATGTGAGATACGCCCTGGCATCACTCTTGTGCATAGTGGGTGTTTGAAGTGTATCCCTGCCCACAAAGCCTCTGCACTTCTGTTTGTGTGCTAGCAACTAACTTAGAAAAATCTAAATAATGTGTGAGGGAAGAAGTCGTGACTAGCTGGGTGTTGGCAGGTATGGGAGTGGTATTCAGTTGGCAGGGAATAGTAAAAAAGGGGGTATTCCTTTGACTCTAGTTGTGTTGCAAGCTTCTTAAATGTGATTCGCCCTGGGCCATACTGTAGGTAAGTATGTGTGTGGTAGATGCTTGAGGAGCCAGACTCATGGGGCTGTGAAGGTGTAACATTTGCATCAGTTGATGAGTCTCCCGGTGTTTGGAGTGAAGTTATGTAGGAGGCCTATTGGGATTGTGAGAGCAACATGGGTTCTTTATGAACCATCATGAGTAGTGATGTTTCAGATCTTGGCTTGTGTTGCCCCTAACCAAAGGGGCGGCGGGAAGCGGGGCAAGGGAGGAGAACAGTAGTGTCGTTAAATATATTTTGATGTGCCCTCAGCTAAGGTGGAGTTTTCAACTGAACTAAAAGACATGTTTATCAAATAAAGCAAGAGTAACAGCAGAATTATATACGTGTCACCTTGACCTGTGGGTGAGTGCTGTGAGTGAATATATCTTGATTCCAATGTTCAGTGTAATTAAATTAGGGCCTACATCTGATGCTCTTTAGATGTAATGAACTTTTTCTCTGTAAAATGCTGTATACGTGTCAGCATAAGTTACGTTCTCTGTGTATTCTAGTCCCCACCGGAGCACTTATTTTAAGAAACTGTACATTGTGTGACTGTTTGCTAGCTAATTTTATCTGCAACCTTCCTATCTTATGAAATATGTAACCACATATTGTTTTGTAAACTAATTTTATATCTTATGAAATATATAGCCACATTAACTAATTTTATCTTTTGACTTTCCTATCTATAACTATATTATTTATTTTTAAACCGTAAAGCTAAGCTGCAACAATATTGTGTATTAATACACCCGACTTTGAATAAACAAACAGAAGTAATTCTGGACTCACAACCATATGTGCCGTGTGTTAATTGCTTTTCCAGGTGCCTAATATAATTTGGGTTCCCCTGAATATAAGTATTGGATCCTTATGTCCATGTCAATTTGGTGCCTTGACTCAGGATCTGACAGTCAAAAATACTCAGACACCAGTCTACTGGTGGGCATTCCTCTGACTGAGAAATCAGCTGCAGTAAGGTGAGAAAAATATTTTACTTTTCTACCTATATAATTTTGTTCTCAGATCTACGTCCCTGTCAGTCTGTCTGGGTAAGAAGTGACTTAAAAATGTCAGATCAAAAGAACTTGTTTCCTGTGCTATTATGATTATATTCAGGTGGATGTTATTATGTCTTGTGAAAGGAATCTTGAGATAGTGGAATATATATGTGGGTTTCAAGTTATTTTTATTGTTTGTCTTGTCATTTGTTTTATAATTCCAGTCAGAATCCTACAAGGCAGTTTTCCTGATCTGTGTTTAGAATGAGAGGACAAAGACTGTGAAAATTCCACTGCAGTGGTCCTGAGTGTGTAAACACTGTATTGTATAGTCTTGTCTTGGTTAAGGGGGTAAATAACCCTTACAGTCTCATAGGTACGAAGGATAATTCCCAAAGTACATGGGAGGAATTCACTGCTTTAACAATAGTTAAACATCATAAAGGCTAAGATGAAGTTAAGAACATAAACTTTAAAGAAAGCTGGCATGCCTTCCAAAGGCACCTTGAACCCACAGATATGGAGATAATTTATGGCTAATTACCATGGGTGGTTAGAAGAGAATAATTTAGTTGAGACAGCCCAGAAATGGCATGATACTGCAGTTGAACTAAGACTGGATGTAGGGAAATCACCAGAAAGGGTACACCTTATTACCAATGTTTTGGTAGACTGGGAAATAATTAATCCACAGACTCCCCCAGCAAACCGCCCCCTTACCTGGGTAAGGATGAGAGTGACCCTAAGTCTCTCAAACAAACCCCTTGGGTCTCTGTCTCTACTACTAATCCAGTTACTCAGAAACCTTACTGGATTTGCCCCAGATGTGAATGGACTAACCCTTGGTAGGAAGAAAAATGTAGAAGTTGTGGGTTCCCTAGACTACCTGTTCATCACCTCACTCATGCCCCACAGAGTGACGTACCATCAAATCCACTCTTCCCGATCGTTCTCCATAGTGGAACCACTCTGTGTCAACCTGAAACATCTGGTCTCCCAGAGCCTGACCAATCTTGCATCATTACCATAGAACCAGATACAGGTGCTGCTTCAACTAGCACTCCCAGAAGATAGGTAGTAAGTACCCTGCCACGCCGTGCACACATGGGAGGAATATAAGGCCTGGACACCTAGCAATCAGCTGAATACCAATCAAAGGTTGCCTCTTTTTACGGAGGAGTGTGTATGACAAAAGTGCTCAAGACAGTCAAAAAGTTATTTACAGGCAGCTCAATACACTAGTGTGGAAATATCCTCTATTCCACTGAACGAATTTAGTAAATATTGGTGCGGTGTAAGTGACAAAGACCTACACCTATAAGTGGAGCGCTCAAACATATATATGGCTTACCAAAACGTAGTCTCATTCAATGGTACAATATGGAGTACATGTCAAAGTAAAATACAGAAAATACAATATAGTGTAGATGGTACTTAAAATGACTTCGCAGTAATTATAATAATATCGTGCCAAATATTACACTCACATTTCAGGGAGCCTGTATATAGGAAACACTGGCTCCGTATAAAGGCTTGTGTGCTGTTATGGTAGCACCACCCTCCTACTTCGGCTTGGAGAATTTCTCGGAAATACAAAAAGGAAAGCAGACCAATGTGTAGATTTATGATGATAAATGACACAAATATGTGTTCAATAAATGGGGTGCTCACCTGGTCCAGAGCCTACGGATCCCGGCTCTAGGTGTATAAGTATTGTGCCAATTTGAATGGGGATGGCACTACCCCTGTGAGGATTCCTTGGAGGCTCCAAAAAGAACTTGAGTGAGGTCTTAAATGAAAATGGTGAATTTATTGGTATAAAATCAATATAAAAACAAAGATGATAAAAGTCCTCAAATAAAAGTCCTTTAAAAATGGCAAATAGAGCTTCTTCGGTCAGCTGTAATGTTGGTCCTCTGAATCCTCCATTTTAAATGTCATTTGGGTCTTCCCCTTTAATTAGTTAAGTGCATTCTGTCCAATCAGATTCAATTTTACATATTGTGTGTACAGGGGTGTGTGTGTGTATACCTTTAATAGGTTAATGGTGTTGGCGCCTTTATTTGTCTTTTTTTCTTCATTGGTGGACAGCGTTGGTTGGCGGAAATGCCTGTTTCCGATTGGGCGTTTGGCGAAAGTGACGTCACGTAATCACGTGATCACCACCTAGCCTCCGCCCGGTTGGCGGCGGTGACGTCACGCGATCACGTGATCGTCACCTGACCGCCGCCTGGAACCACCCAGCCCCTCCGACCCTGCCGCACATCGCCCATGCGTGCAGGTCGGAGGGAGGGTTTAGAATGTAGGGGGGAGTGGTTTGTGGGCGTGCCCGGTTCGTCACACCCCTAAGGCGTGATGGCACGTCCGCTTGGCCCCTCCCCCTCCGAAATAGTTAAAGAGATGCTGGAAAAGCAAATAAGGCTTAAGAATTATAGTGACAATAAAGTTATATAATACTCATATTAAAGTTTTAAATATCAAAGTGATATAGTATAACTATTGTGCATATAAACTAGTACATTTGCGTTATTGAAAGTGTATACAGTGCTAGTGATACATATATTAAAAAGGTGATATTACATACATATGTGCTAGAATAGATATCCTTATTGGGTGTTTACCCAAAAGGTGGTTAAATCAATATTCTTTAAATGGTATTCACAGTACTTATAGTGTTGGGGCATAAATAGTATGCCACTGATTAGAGAAGTGGAAAAATTATGATACGCTGTGAAAAAGGATATATAAAAGCAGGTGGTACAAAAAAAGATGTAATGGATTGCAATGGATAAATTCCATTGGACCCCAAAAAAAGAGATACCCATTTAGATGAAATGGCAGAGTTCGAAGTCTATATTCAAACCCCAGGGTTTTAAAGTCCCGAGGTTGAAAATCCACCTCATCTCACTCTGTCCCAATAGCTTATTGAGGTCACCTCCCCGCCAATTCCTCCTAACCTTTTGTATACCCATAAAAAGAAGTTGGGTGGGGTCACTATTGTGGGCTAAGGTGAAATGGTGCGATACACTATGTCCTTCAAATTTTTTCTTTATATTTCTAGTGTGTTCCTCAATTCTAGTGTGCAGATTCCGTTTGGTGCGTCCCACATATTTTAAACCGCAGGGGCATTCCAATAAATATATCATGTTGTTTGAGTGACAGGTTATACGTTCTTTAATATGGAATTCCTCATCGTTATTACAATTCTTAAATGTCTTGATATGTCTTTTTTTATTGTTGGTGTTCCTGCACGCAAGACAAGTACCACATCCGTAAAAGCCCTTTCCTTTATTTAGGAAGGTAGTGGTTTTAGTTTTTTTGATGTGGTTCTTTTCCAAAAGTCTGTTTAAATTAGCTGCACCCCTGAATATTATCTTGGGTTTTGTTGGTAAAATCTGGGATAGGGCATGGTCCTGAAGTAAAATAGGCCAATGTTTGTTTAGGATTTTCTTTAATGCCTTATTATTATGACTATAATTACATACAATGGGTAAATTAGCTTCACATTCATTTTGTGTTTTGTTCTTTTCTTGTAATAAAGTGCTCTGTGGAATTTTCAAGACTTGTGTATAAGTGTCGTTTAATGTCTCCTTTTTATAACCCTTATCCAACAGGTCGGTTATTCATTTGTCTGCTTGTTCCTTAAAGGTATCATTATCCGTGCAATTTCTTTTAATATGTATAAGTTGTGATTTAGGTACACTATTTAGCCAAGGGGAAAAGTGACAGCTTGAAGTGTGGATAAAGCTGTTCACATCCACATCTTTAAAATGTGTTTTGGTCTTAACCTTTTCATTATCAATAAAAATATCCAAATCTAAAAATGTAACCGTGTGTTTACTAAAATTAGTTGATAAAATAGCACATATGTATGTAATATCACCTTTTTAATATATGTATCACTAGCACTGTATACACTTTCAATAATGCAAATGTACTAGTTTATTTGCACAATAGTTATACTATATCACTTTGATATTTAAAACTTTAATATGAATATTATATAACTTTATTGTCACTATATTTCTTAAGCCTTATTTGCTGTTCTAGCATCTCTTTAACTATTTCGGAGGGGGAGGGGCCAAGCGGACGTGCCATCACGCCTTAGGGGTGTGACGAACCGGGCACGCCCGCAAACCACTCCCCCCTACATTCTAAACCCTCCCTCCGACCTGCACGCATGGGCGATGTGCGGCAGGGTCGGAGGGGCTGGGTGGTTCCAGGCGGCGGTCAGGTGACGATCATGTGATCGCGTGACGTCACCGCCGCCAACCGGGCGGAGGCTAGGTGGTGATCACGTGATTATGTGACGTCACTTCCGCCAACCGCCCGGTCGGAAACAGGCATTTCCGCCAACCAACGCTGTCCACCAATGAAGGAAAAGACAAATAAAGGCGCCAACACCATTAACCTATTAAAGGTATACACACACACACCCCTGTACACACAATATGTAAAATTGAATCTGATTGGACAGAATGCACTTAACTCATTAAAGGGAAAGACCCAAATGACATTTAAAATGGAGGATTCAGAGGACCAACATTACAGCTGACTGAAGAAGCTCTGTTTGAGAGTGAAACGCGTATTAGCCATTTTTAAAGGACTTTTATTTGAGGACTTTTATCATCTTTGTTTTTATATTGATTTTATACCAATAAATTCACCATTTTCATTTAAGACCTCACTCAAGTTCTTTTTGGAGCCTCCAAGGAATCCTCACAGGGGTAGTGCCATCCCCATTCAAATTGGCACAATACTTATACACCTAGAGCCGGGATCTGGAGGCTCAGGACCAGGTGAGCACCCCATTTATTGAACACATATTTGTGTCATTTATCATCATAAATCTACACATTGGTCTGCTTTCCTTTTTGTATTTCCAAGAAATTCTCCAAGCCGAAGTAGGAGGGTGGTGCTACCATAACAGCACACAAGCCTTTATACGGAGCCAGTGTTTCCTATATACAGGCTCCCTGAAATGTGAGTGTAATATTTGGCACGATATTATTATAATTACTGCGAAGTCATTTTAAGTACCATCTACACTATATTGTATTTTCTGTATTTTACTTTGACATGTACTCCATATTGTACCATTGAATGAGACTACGTTTTGGTAAGCCATATATGTGTTTGAGTGCTCCACTTATAGGTGTAGGTCTTTGTCACTTACACCGCACCAATATTTACCTAGCAATCAGCCAGCTATTATTACACAACTGCCTGATGTAGGAAAGATCCCCCTCGGGCTGGCTCAAGCTATAGAAACCATCCAGACCACATACTGATGCACTTGGTGCGATTTAAAACAGGTTGTTGATTTAAAGGCAGGTCCTATTATGGCAAAAATTATAGGCAAGTACACAGACAATGCAGAAACAGATTTAGGAGATTCAGGTGTTCTCAAGCCGGTCAGTTGGTTTACAACCAAGTCTAGTTCTGGAAAGGCTTATGTGATTGCCCTTAAAGAATGGGCAAGAGTAAAGGTTGATGAACTAGCTCACCAATTTACAGACCCTGTACAGGGTAGAGCTGATTCTGTTGAAAAATTCTTTGCACGTCTCCAAATTGCGTGGTAATCCCTCAGGAAATACCGAAGCCAACTTCCTGTCCGTCAGACATCTTGTTAACTGTTTCATGCATGGTCTGCATACCCCTTTACGTTCTGCCCTACAGACAGCTCACCCTGAATGGAGAAGTCTCACTTATAGTGACCTAGTCAAGGTGGCCATGGGCATAGAGGCTAACCAGAGTGCATGTAGGAAAAACCCCACTCTTATGGCTCTCACAACTTCCAGGCAGGACAATAGCCGCCAGCAAGTAGAATGCTGGAACTGTGGCAGAAAGGGACACATCAAACAAAACTGTAAATGTCCTTTTCGCCTCAAGCCAGACTGTCACAATGCATCAGCAGCGCCCCCGCTTACCCCTCCTTCACAAGATACTGCTGCTTCCCCATAGGAAATCGACAACCCAGTGTCCCTGCACGCTTGAACAATTCCTGACATAGCTGGAACCTCTCCTACTGTTAATGTTAGATTACCAGGTGACAGAATAGTCCCTTTTTTGCTAGACACTGGGGCAGTCTGGTCTGTGGTGCAGGAAAAAAACATTTTCCCCTATGAAAAATCAGATGACATATTGTCCTGTGTGGGGGCAGATGGGACCCCCACTGATATCCCGCTCACCCACCAGATGAAGCTCAGCTCCACGACTCCACTTCTCTAGTTACCCGGTACTTGTAAGCCCAAATACCCCTGTTAATTTTCTAGGCAGTGATGTTTTGTCTGCTATTAACACCAACATTCAGTTCAGTCTGTCTGGAGAGGTATCCTTGTCCCTGCCCCTTGAGTACAACTGCATAATACCCCTTGCCCACTTACTGGCAACTCTCACCATGCCCAGCCATGTGCCAGAACCTACCATTGACTTGTCCTCAGTCCCTAATTCTCTATGGGCTACAGGGAAGACAGATACAGGCATACACTCTGTGCCCCCAGTCAAAGTGAATCTCCTTACAGGAGCCACCCCTCCCTGTCAGAAATAGTATCCTCTAAGTCCAGCTCAAGATGATGCCATTTCCCAATCTATAAATGCATTGCTACAGGCAGGCATTATTGTAGCAACTGCCTCCACATATAATACCCCATTGTATCCCATCAAAAAGAAAGTAGAGAAGGGAAAAACAGTGATTTACCTTATGGTGCATGATCTCAGGGCAGTAAATGCAGTTACTGAACTAATCAACCGGAATGTTCCCAATCCCCATACACTGTTATCCCAGAATCCACCCTCCTCTACTGTGTTTACTGTCATTGATTTGGCAAACTCTTTCTTTTCTGTACCATTGCACCCAGACAGCCAGTACCTTTTTGCATTCACACACAAACACAAACAATACACCTAGACAGTGTTGCCACAAGGTGCCGAGAATTCACCTACTATGTATAGTTTGGCAATGGCCAAATTCTCAAAGTGTGACCAAGGGCAGATGATTTTGTGTTACTACAATATGTTGATGACGTGCTTTTGGGTTGCCCTGATCAAAAGTCATGTACTAAGCAAACCCTGTCTTTATTAAAATGTTTGGCACAAGCAGGGTGCAAAGCTACCAAGGCCAAATTACAAGCATGCATTCCCACTGTTACTTTTCTAGGACACTGTATTTCTCATGGCACAAAGCATCTCACAGCAGACAGGATACATGCAGCTCTTTTATGATTGCCTGATCCTTGACCCCTTTCATTTAACTCCTGAAGCAGATGAAGCCTTTTACACTCTTAAATTGCTTGTCATCTCAGTCCCGGCACTGGGTCTACTAGACTATAGGAAGTCCTTCACTCTGTTTTGCACAGAGCAAGCTGGCTATGCCACAGCTGTCCTCACTCAGGACCATGGTGGGAAACAGAGACCTGTTGCCTATTACTCTACCAGGTTAGACCTTGTTGCAAGAAGGGCCCCTTCCTGTGTGCGTGCAGTGGCTGCTGTTACTGCACTACTGGACAAAGCCACTGACATCATATTAGACAATCCTGTTACCATTTACACTCCGCATGACATCAACAGTGTTTTGTTCAGCCCAAACACATACATACTGCTAGGCATCTTAGAATGCAATGTGCCCTACTTATGCCTTCCAATGTCACCCTGAAAAGATGTATGGTGTTAAATCCATCTACATTGCTTCCCATAGATTTCAAAGAGGGGAGTAGTGCTAGTAGGGGTTTTGATCTTTTTGTAAATCTCATGTACCCCATGACTGTGCAGCATTAATGGCACAAGAGACAGCAGGTTTTTCGCATGTAATTGATTCTCCATTGTCAAATCCAGACGTTGAAATTTTTGTAGACGGTTCTAGATATGCTGATGAGAAAGGTAATTTCCACACTGGATACACTGTAGTCTCTGCACATGAGGTAATTAAAGCTGAACTACTCGCCCCCTCACTGCTCTGCACAGGAGGCTAAGCTGAAGACACTCACTGTAGCATGCAAATTTGCCTCTGGTAAGACAACTACTATTTACACAGACTCTTGATATGCCTTTGGTATAGCCCATCATTTTGGGCCATACTGGCGTACTCGTGCTTTTCTCACCGCAGCAGGAACTTCAATCAAGAACTCTGAAGCCATGAGTGCACTTATGGATGCTATCCTGCTACCCAATCAAGTAGGTATCATCAAGGTGGAAGCTCACGTGAAGATCACAGATAAGATCACAAGAGGAAGCCACAAAGCAGACAAAGTTGCCAAGCAAGCAGCAATTCAACCTCATCCTTCCCCGCTCTCAGGTAATACCTCCCTACAGGTTGTTCTTCCAGAAAAGACTGTTGACCACTCTTAAGACTACAGAAGCAGGAAGGCAAGGAAGAACAGGACCTCTGGAGGAAAGATTATGCAAAACCCAATGACAACAGAATATGGAGAAAAGGTAAAAGACTATGTCTACCACAAGTATTGTACCCTATGATGGCCCAAGTAGCCCATGGACCCACACATGTATCCAAGATGAACATGGACTGTATAGTGAACACCCATTGGCTGGCACCTGGGTTTACTGTTATAGCAGCTAAGCACACCCAGGCCTGCATGATTTGTGCTAGGAACAATCCCAGACAGGCTGTCAAGACACCAGGTAAACATACACCAAGGCCACTTTACTTACTTTAGACTGCAGATAGACTATATTCAACTACCTAAGGTAGGAGTGTATGAATATGTGTTGGTGTGCATTGATCTCTTTTCGGGTTGGCCTGAGGCCTACCCAGTGTCGAAAGTCACAGCGAAGGTGACAGCAAACAAGCTTCTGAAGGAACTGGTATGTAGATACAGGGTACCTGAGGTGATCGAAAGTGACAGAGGTAGCCATTTCACTGGGAAAATAATGCAAGAAATCATGAAAGCTTTAGGGATCAGTCAGGCTTTCCACACTCCCTACCACCCCCAGAGTAGTGGGAAAGTAGAAAGGGCAAATGGGACTCTTAAGAATAAAATTGCATAGGTTATGCAAGAAACAGGGAAACCCTGGATTGAGTGTCTCCCCCTAGCACTCTTCTCTATGAGATTCACCCTCCAGCCTGGGACTAGCTTGTCCCTCTTCAAGATTCTGTTTGGCTGTGCCCCTAAGACAGGCCTCTATCTTCCCCAGACCCTCTAGATGCAGCATGGTAGTATCACCGCCTATGTACAGGCCTTACACCAAAGATTAGGCACGGTGCATATACAAGTGTTTGATTCTATTCCAGATCCAGACTCTGATTCTGCAACCCACAAACTACTGCCTGGTGATTGGGTGGTGATAAAAAGACACGTTTGCAAAGGACTGGAACCTAGATTTGATGGTCAACTTACACGATCTAGTGAGGGAGATCAAACAAGACACTGGGTTCTTTGGGAACTGGGACTGGACTTTTGGGCTGGGTTCATGGTAGTTTACTTGTCAAGAAAATATTATATTATTTCCTACTCGTTATAGTATTTGTTATCCTGTTAATCTTTCTTACTTTCAAGTTTTTCTCAAGTCTCTTTTCTAACTTATGTATCTCAAAACCTCATGTTGGCCAAACCTTAACTTACATGCCAGCTTCTCCTACCTCTAACAGCTATACCCCTGTATAACATAAAATACTTCTCTGAGGACCGTTGGATTGTCCTTTGGAACAGTGGTGAAGAAATAACACAAGTCCCATGTGGCTAGCGCACCTGGATATACCTTAGACTGTTGGATGAACCTTGGATCAAAAGAGGGGATTTTTAGGGAATATATCTTGATTCCAATGTTCAGCGTAATTAAATGAAGGCCTACATCTGATGCTCTTTACATATAATGAACTTTTTCTCTGTAAAATGCTGTATACGTGTCAGTATAAGTTGCGTTCTCTGTGTATTCTAGCCCCCACCAGAACACTTAGTTTGAGAAACTGTACATTGTGTGAGGGGCAAATAAGGCTGTATAGGAAGTGTACCAAGAGTAGCATAGTAAAGGGGGAATTAAGTCTGTTGAGGTGTGCCGGAACCGACGTTGCGGCAGGCCTGTAATAAAAGAGGGCCCACCCATGAGGTATAATGAAATGTATAGATAGAGGGAGTGAAGGGTGGGAACATGCGAATCGCTAAAAACACGTACGGGATGGAGGAAGGTGAGTAGGGGGGTTTAAGTATGGTAACATGCCCCTCCCACAACTGCAGGCCAAGCCTTTGCATTTGTGTGAGGGGCAAATAAGGCCGTATAGGAAGTGTTCCAAGAGTAGCATAGTAAAGGGGGAATTAAGTCGGTTGAGGTGTGCCGGAACCGACGACGCGGCAGGCCTGTAATAAAAGAGGGCAAAAAATTAATACATGCTAGAAATGTAGAACAATCAACAACTGATGAACCTTAACTAGATTGCAGCCATGGATGCCGCCCTAACCTAGAGAGGTGACCAGACTAGTAGGATGTATTAAATGAACCAAAATAGTAAGTATGTCGTAGTGTGAGGATTGGCCCAATTAGTGATAACTGTGATTGTGAGGCTTGATTACCGAGAGTAAAAAGGTGCCTATTTACTTGTGGTTGATCCAAAAGAAGGCAAAAAACCCAGTTTGAAGCACTGCCAATTTGCAACAAGCTAGGGAAAAAATTCATTCTTGACTCCAGAATGGCAGTCAGATTTATCCTTGGATCAAGCAGTTATTACTCTACATTGAAGGTTGGTGCCTGGTTCGTAAGGACAGCCATCTAATAGGTCTGATAGTGAGTAAGGTCTGAAATTTCCTGGGAACCGGAAAAGGTCTTGTGTATGGTACTAATCTGGTAAGAGGACATGAAACTGCGTATGAATGGTAAACCTGTACAGCATGTGAAGTTGTAATCCAGATAACGTAGAGATGATGCAAGTTGGAGGAGGCAAAAAGCGAAAACCAATTGCAGCCAATAAAGCAAAAGACAGCATACGCGAAAAAGGGGGCCTCAAAGGAGAGGAAGGTACATGTACCGCAAGTGTTACTAGAAAGAGCCAGAAGTGAGAGATGACGACCACGAGCTAACAAGGCTGGTAGTTTGCGAGCAGACCGCGAAACGCAGGACTAGCAGCGGGAGAGGCCGAAAGCAGAGCATGTGGAATGCGCAGAGGAGGCACAGGAGAGATCGTACGAAAAAGACGCAGGGAATCTGGCTCGGATCCAGCCAGAGCGGCAGATGCCAATTCCCCAATTGTCTTTCGAAACCACTCCATAGAAAAACAGCAGCGGAGAAGAGCAAACTTGGGGCTCCTTCCGGCAACAGCGTTGCTCGTGGAGGTGGAGAGACACAGAGTCCAGCCATCCGAAAGGTCGCCCGGGAGAGAAAAAGTGAACTCGCGAGAAACCGCAGCGAAGCGAGGAAGAGATCAGGACACGAAAAGAAGGTAGGAGTAGCCGAAACTCCACAGCGTGAGGAGCACCAGACCCAGCCCAAGAGCGGAAAAATACCACGCCAGCGCCTAACAGCGGAGACCCGCTAGAAAAAGGAGACAACGAAACAGAGCATAAGCGACCCGATGAGTGTGAGTGTGTGTGAGAGTGCTGGCATACTAGTTAATGCCAAAAAGGCGAAACAATTAAAACTAAGTTTGGTGACAGGTGAGGCCCTGCTAGATGCTAAGCGGCGTGAGAGGCTCTATCTATGAGTTGGCGTGAGGGGATAACGTGGCCACTGAAACGTTGTGGCGCGGTGTTGGCCTCTAGGTGACAGTTAAACTTAAGATAGAATGGGAGTGACAGGTGAGGCCCTCTCTATACCACAATGCGAGGCGACTAACTATGATTTGGCCCGAGGGGCGTAGTACCTCCGAGTATGAGGTTGGGTGTTGGCCTCGCGGGACCACTGACACTAAGGTGAAGAAGCCAGGGGGGAATTACAACTTGTGGGCAACTAGAACCCTGACAGCCAGCCACAGCTAACTAAGAGGGGAGGGAAGGTAGCGTGAGAGAGGTTGGATTTGATGAACGTGTATCGAAAAGGTGAAGGTGAACGAGGAAGTACCGCAGGGCCAACCGTAACTGAAGAGCAGAATAAGCAAGTCAGAGACCAGGTGGTCAGGCCGTACGGAGCCTGCCTGGCAATAGAGATATGTGTAGGTGTAAAGCCCACAGGGCCACAAGACCCAGTGTGAGTGTGTGTGTATGTGTGAGTGTGTGCTGGCATACTAGCTAAAGCCAAAAGGCGAAACAATTAAGACTAGGTTTGGTGACAGGTGAGGCCCTGTTAGATGCCAAGCGGCGTGAGAGGCTCTATCTATGCGTTGGCGCAAGGGGATAACGTGGCCACTGAACGTTGTGGCGGGGTGTTGGCCTCTCGTGACAGTTAAACATAAGATAGAATGGGAGTGACAGGTGAGGCCCTCTCTGTGCCACAATGCGAGGCGACTAACTATGATTTGGCCCGAGGGGCGTAGTACCTCCGAGTATGAGGATGGGTGTTGGCCTCGCAGGACCACTAACCAAAGGCTAGGAAGCCAGGGGGAATTACAACTAGTGGACACATAGGAACCTGACAGCCAGCCAGAGCTAACTAAAAACAGGGAGGGGAGTGAGAGAGAGAAAGGAAGTACCTGAAGAACGTGTGTCGAAAATGCGGGGGTGTACAAGTGAGTACCACGGGGCCGACCGTAGCTGGAGTGCAGGGCAAACACGGCAGAGTCCAGGTGGACAGGCCGTAAGGGGTAAGAAAAAGGGGGTGAATAAGCAGCGAAGAGATTCACATGAGGGACACGGAAGGAAAGTGGTTGAGGGTGTGCAGGAAAAAACAACGTAGCACGAGGAGTATGGCGGGCAAACCCGGCCCAGCCATGCAGGAAACGCGGAACCCATCCGAATGCAAAGCTTATGACGTGAGAAATGCAACTACATAGAAAATATCAGCAATCCGTCTGCATGGGTCAACGGAGAATCAACTAAACAGGGTAAAGAAATCCTACCATACGGAGTCGGTTGCCAAAACCGAGCAGAACTCACTGAAAACGCTGCCATAGGGTCACAGCTTAGCAGATATTACAATATAGGAGAGGGATGGAAAGTGGGGGAGCAGGTAATACTCCTGAGGAAACAGGCTGGAACGTGGGGGCGCAGGTTGTGCAATAGAGGCAAAGGTCGGAAAGGGGGAATAGAGGAGGACTGGGGGGGCGGGGGAATAGTACATATAAACGGTTGGAATGTGATTGTACTATAGAGGGAAACAGGTTGGAAAGTTGGGGAAAAAGTAAAAATACACTGAAAAAAAAATTATACTGTTTGGGATCAAGAAGTACAACAGAGGTAGAGGTAGAAATAGGGGAACAGGTATTACCATAGAGGGGCATGTCTGAAATAGGGGGTACAGGCTACAGAAAGGTTTGTAGGGATGCAGGCTGTAATGCAGAGGCAGTGAAAGTGAGGGGCTGAAAAACAAAGTGCCAGGCCGGACAGGGCTCCGTAGAAGCAGCCAACAAGAAAAAGGCTTGGGAATCCGCAGCCACCCACAGGCCGCCGGAACACATGCTCAGTGCGAACAGCACACGGCTGCAGAGAGCAGCCACATCTCGACCATCCCGCCGAGCACCATCGGCAACCAAGCCAGGACCTGAGACAGGTACCCAGAGGCAACGCAGAATCACGGCTCAGGCTTCGAGCGTGGCCTCCGGAATAGCTGGCACGCGAGGCCAGCGTCGAAAGGGAGAGACAAACTTCACAGCGAGTCAGGCCAAGAAACCAGAGCAGCATCCGAGACAATGCAAACTGCAACCGCCCATGCCCCACAACACCAGTGCCAATGCCAGCCAACCACGTCTGGCAAGGACCACGAACGAGATGCATGAGCCCTCACAACACATCCAGCAGCACGCAGCCCCCGCAAGCCTTACCCACCGCAGAGCACGCCAACCTGGAACAACTCCACCAGGACAATCCAATGACCGAAGCCGAGCACGGGATCCCACAAGGAAATTGAGAATCGACAGGACTGACAACCGGCCGGAGCAGAGTACAGAAGAAGGACCGCGGAGAAAACTTAAAAAAAAGAACGGCAGGGGAACAGCAGACCAGACGAGGAGAACCACAATGGAAGCGGATGGCGACCGGAAAGGCGACATGCGAATCGCTAAAATCACGTACGGGACGGAGGAAGGTGAGTAGGGGGGTTTAAGTATGGTAAAATGCCCCTCCCACAACTGCAGGCCAAGCCTTTGCATTTGTGTGACTGTTTGCTAGTTAATTTTGTCTGCAACCTTCCTATCTTATGAAATATGTAACCACATATTGTTTTGTAAACTAATTTTATATCTCATGAAATATGTAGCCACATTAACTAATTTTATCTTTTGACTTTCCTATCTTTAACTACATTCATTATTTTTAAACCTTCCAGCTAAGCTGCAACAATGTTGTGTATAAATACACCCTTCTTGGAATAAACGAACAGAAGTAATTCTGGACTTACATCCATCTGTGTTGTATGTTATTTGCTTCTCCAGGCACCTGATATAATTTGGGTTTCCCTGAAAATAAGTATTGGATCTTTTTTTCCAAGTCAGGACCCAGCGATCTTCCGATCTTGATGTGTGGCATAGTCCCCTTGTGGTGTTATGAGTTGAGAGTCCTTGAGCCCTCAGCCCTTGAAGTAAAGGGAGTGTTGCTGTGGGGGTCACCAAGGACAGTCCTTTGTTATGGTTAGTCAGTCCCAGTGCTGTCAAGAACGCGGGTGCCCCCTCCATCAAAGCAAGCATATAGGTGGTTCCATTGTGGGTCGCTACCAGGGTTCCAGGGATTCCACATCGGTAAGGGATGGCTGCGGATAGCAGTTGTGAGGTGATAGTCCCTTGTGACTTTCACCATAGGAGCGTTTTTTTCGTGAGGCCCTGGAAAAAGGTTAAGGAGGCTTCCTCGAAAATCAGAGGTGTTTTGCCTCTCAGTGCCGTCATGATCTGGATTTTGTCGTGAGTGGATAAGCACAGGAGGATGACATCTTGTGTGATGTTATCTGCTGGCTGAGCCATGTATGTAGTGTACTCCGTCAATGGTAACTTTTTTGGCTACCGCGTGTGGCAAGATGGTTGCCAGCAGTCTCCATGTGTGATGTGGGAGCTCTTCCCAGTGGAGATACCGAGGATCTTTATATGGTTTCAGTATTGCCTGTCCTTTAGGGCCATTAGTTGTAGGGACAATATGGACTGATCGGTTTGTAGTTGTTGTACTGTCTCTTTAATAGCAGTGATGTCTGTTTTGATGTCTATAATGTCTTCCTCAGAGGACTGTACCCGGTCAGTGATCGCCTGAATGTCAGTCCTCAGAAGTGTGAGGTCTGCCGCCCACAGCTTCTGTATATTAACCAGCAGTAGTTTTAGGTCATGTCTGGTTGTGAGGGCTGACCCGTCTTGCGTCTCGAGAGACTGAAGCAGGCTTACCTGTTGGCTTGTGTGGGTCTTCATTACTTCGTGGGCCGGGTTCTCAGCAGTTGGGCCCTCTGCGGGAGTCTATTTAGGCTGCGCGGGTCTCCAGAGCATGTCTCCTATATCCCTCCGTCAGCCGTGGCGTTCGGTTTCTGGGAGCGGCATCCCATTGCAGACATGTGATTCGGCTGGGGCGGTGTTGTGTGTTGCGGCGAGGCCGATAGTCCCATTGTGGTACCTCCGCTGAGGAGAGCCTCCAGTCCCAGGATTATCATTGCGAGGTAGGCCACAGGCTTGCACCGCCGTTTAGTTTGCTTCGGCGGCTGAAAGAAAGGACTTTATTGATCCAGAGCAGCTTGGGGATGCCAGCTGAATTTTGGGGGGGCTGGATGGGTCTTAGTTTTGTGATATTTGGCAGGATGTAGTAGTTTGTGGAAGAGCTTTAGAGTACGGCATCTCTTCAGTTAAGCTTGCTAGCTCCGCCCCCCACTCCTTCACAGAGTATTAAACTCTCTAGACAATCATTATATTTATGAAACAATCTTGGGACAGGTGGACCTGATGGAGTAAGGTCATCATGATAAAAGATAATACTATTTGGCTCTGTTTTTAAAATGTTGTTAATTGCTTGAGTGTATACAGATCTTGAGTCATTCTTATCTCAACCTTAATTGCATTACACAAAACTATACCTTAGATACTCAAAAAGTGTGGGGATGGATGTTAGGTAGTCTTTGTTGTTCTATCAGGAATTATTTTTGCCATGTGATATCCACTGAGACACGGTGAGCCCTGTGTGGTACATTGTTGCATTCCTATATGTTCAGTGGTTTTGACTTATGCTGCACTATCATTCTTGACCTCCCTCCTTTTTCTCCCTCTTTTCCTTTATGTATTGCACTCCCTTTTTAAAAAAACAAATTAACATGCAAATGTTGAAAAAAAGTATACCTGTAAACATATACAGTTTTACGGACCTGGGAGGATTATTATTTATTCATAGACACAAGCCTTGACTCATATATATCTCTAATCATTGCCTTCTGGTATTTAATGGATATTGTGGATTGCTTTTAAGAAGGTTTGGGTACAAGGCAAAGAATCAGATTGAAAATATCATACATAATCATCAGCCATCTCTCACAGCTTTCAGAGGGACATTTTGGCAAAAAATGTAAAAATACTCTAATTGCTAATCTAGACTATGCTCATTTCCTTACTGATCTCTATAATGATAGATTTTTTAAGGTGCTAATTTTCCAAGCATAGTAAAGTGACTGTACATTTATCATATAATCTTCAAATCCAAACTGTTAGACAGATGTCTCAGGAAATTAGCTCCTTGGCTGCCAGAAACAAATATCTGATGGTAATGATGATGATGAGAACAATGATGATAATGATGATGGTGATGACTATGTTGGCTAACAAGAAGTTTCAATCATCATTTTCAGTTGTTTTATGTAGCTTGGTCAGCATATTTGTAAATAGTCATCTCTGAAATGTTTTTACATTTGTCTTTGAATTCCCAGATCCCTAAAGAGGTCTCGCCAACACTGCTCTTTGTTTTCACATCACATTTTTATTTTTATTATTTTTTTTAATCTAAAAAACAAAGCTTTCTTTCTCTGAAATGTCTACTTAATATTCAAATAAATGTCAAAAACAGACATACAGACAGTGATGGGAAAATTGCAATAAAAAGCAACAAAAACGATTTGTGGCCAAAGATGCTAAATAGCAAAACAGAACTATAAAATGTTTAATGCATGTTTCTGAATAAATAATAGATTAACATTTTAACCAGTCAAGAAACATTTTTACAGATTGATTTATTGTTGGAACTATTTCAGTGCCGCAGCCTCTGAAGAGATAAGCAAGGCATTAACGTGTTAACCATCATAAAGTATGAAAAAGAATTGTCATTATAGATAGAAATGCACTTTGTGATAACTAATTGTTGCTGGTTTTTTTTAGAATTGCCTATTAGTATTATGTTTATTATTTTTTTTTCTGTGTCTAACACAAGGCTGATTTATGCAAATTTTAAAGCTCTCAATATCTCCTCAAATCAGACCATGGCCGTGTGGACACTATTAAGGAATCATGTTAAGATAACAATGTGCATGCTGGGTAAAGTCAAGAAGAAGGAGGAGAAGGGTGGGCAAGTATGTGTATATTCAAGTGACATGGATAGAGAAAGGGTAAGTGTGACATACTTCCCAACTCTTGCATCCAGAAAATCTGGACACCAGTGGGATGGGATAAAAGAGGCAGGCCAGTTAATGTATGGTGTCACTGGCTCTGCTCCAAAGGAGATGAACCCACCCAGAAAGAAAGGAACAAAGCCTGGACATCAAAACAGGATCCCAATATCAGTAGGCATCGTGCGAGAATGATAAGGAGCCAACCAGTGATGTCTTTGAAGAGAGCACTGCTGAAGCCACTGCCAAAAAGGGAACACTTTCATTTTAACCTCTTTACTAAAAAAATATTATATGTATGCATTGTTACTGTCATTCTGCATTGCAATGTGTGCAAATTGACATTTGCTCTATATGGCCTTACTTACCTTTATGCTCAGGGAATACATTTCAATTTGGAGAGAAATTCAATTATTTCAGTTATTTATTAAACTATCTATTGTAGCAAATAAAAAAATCAGTATGGCAAAACCAAACCCAAATCAGCTATTTTAGGCTTATTTGAGTCATATAAATGTTAACATTGCTCACAAATCATGGTTTTGTGAATAATTTGTCTGGGGACAAGCATCTTGGGGACCCACACATAGTGTCTGTCTTCCATCCCCAGTGATGGTGACTATTGTCACTATTGTCACACTGTACTCTAACATTCATCAGAGATCTTACATATATTTGCAATATACTTACATATAATGCAATCATGCAGCTTGTATATACCTATGATAACATGTGGAACCTGCTATTGCTTTGATGTAATCCATCTTGCTATTATTAGCCACTTTATTGAAAATAACCAATGGCGTCCAAACTGTATTTTCTTTTCTACTTTTAAAAAAACGTATTTTTCTATTTTTCTAAACTATGCTGAACTATTGATTTATTTTATATCAAAGTTTTTCCTTATTGCAGTGTTAGACAGAGAGACAGGAAGTGTTAGCAGACCCAAGGACGGGTGCAGGATTGGGTAAAGATTGTGTGGTTTTGATGTAAGTTGAGTCTACAGTAGTGGTCTCAGTACAGAAGCGACTGGAGAATGAGCAGACCATGCTAACCTGGGCATTGCTTAGTTCAAAAGTCCAGAATAGACATGAGTGGGTTGAATCTCTAAATGTACTTGTTCAGTTGTAGCTTCCTACACATGTCCAGGATAATTTTGTAATTTTTTTAATGATAGTGTAAACTTAAACTGTAAGAACAATGACCATGTTTGGAGATGGCTCATTGTTTCCCAATTTCCCCATGAATAAAATCCTTGTTTTTATGCCCATGTTAGACTTTGCTTGCTAAGGTCTCACTGTGATCACACTTGCTTTGCGCGATCAATAAAACTCTTCGCTGAACCTGGTGGTTATTCGATTTTCAAGCTAACAACTGTACGCAGTTTTTCATCTATTAACTTATGTATTAACCATTAATCACTACCTACTGTGATGCCTCTTTATACATAGCTATGTGTCAGAAAACAGTTTTAAAGAACATGAAACATTTATTTCAAAAGCCATGTGAATCAATAATACATATTTTATTCAGACACTTAAAGAAATATTCTGATTTTAATTGAATGCCTAAATTCTAAGACGTAAAATGAAATTGTCATCTTTTAACAGTTTAAAAACAAAGAAGCAATATTTTTGTGTTCAAACATCTCACATACAATGTCCAATAGTTATTATCCTTAAATCATCAGGGCTCAATGTTTCTGTTCACTCTTCTCAATTTGCAGGAGTAATTGTTTATTCAGACCCATGTTGGGATACCTTGCTAGCATCACGGTGGGAAGCAGCTCTTCTGCTATGTATTCAGTCTTCCCTCCCAGAATTGTCACCTGCTGGAGAGTGCCAAGGAGTGAGAGTTACAGGAGCCAGGAAAACATTATCCTGCTAGTTCCAGCACAGGAGAAAGTAACGCGCGCTCAAGTTGTTCAGACTCTACATGCTCAATTGACCATGTGCACATGTGCCCTGCAGGGAGGGTTAATTTGGCGCCATGCTGCATGCGCTCATTCAGTGTCGTGAGGGCATCAGCTTCTGGCGGCATGATGCCCTCGCAGTCAGCAGTTGTTGTTGTTGTTAGCGTCTGCATGGTCAGTGCTATAATTGGAGCACTTGTCCACAAGGACAATTTTTGCAGGAAAATCTAATATATAAGAATGTCTGTGGTAACAGCTTGGCACCAATAGAATCAAACAGTTAGGTGGGCGTCATCAAGTCTAATTCATTCAGCTGCTGCCTCGCCCTTACTCCCTCCCTATTTATTATTTTGTCGTGGTCTTTTATTGGGGTTAAGGTCATCTGCCTATTCAAAGGAGGTGATGGACTATACGGTATTGGCTATTGATATGTATATGTGCTGGCTATATAGAACAGAACTATGTTAAGTTCTGAGTCAAATCTCTGGGTGGTTTTTAAAGACTGGAGATTTTTGGTTACAAGTTATGTTGTTTTGAAAGTTATTGTTGCAACCTGTTTGTAAACTAAATAAAAGACCATAGACATATTTTTCTTGCACATATCTGTGTCGGTGTGTTATTACAGTTATATATATATATTATGTGTGTGGTTTTATTGTATATTGTAATAGATTGTAATGCCTACAGTGCACATGGAGGCACATCAGTCTCCATACAGTAATAATCACTTGCCTCCCTCCCCCCACTCCCCCTCCCCTCTGGTGATTGTCAGCACTCAATCCAAATCTGAAAGCTGATAAACTGAGCACTCAGCTCCTCCTGCCTGAGATATGGGTCTATGTGCTGTCCATATACAGTCAAAATGCAGCACATGGAGCCATATAAAGTGTTAAAGGGAGACTTCATTGCCCAAATAAACAAATACAAATCAATGTTTAGTAGATATTCCCCAAATGAAAACGTGCAAGTACTTAATTATGCATTTTATCATTAGGGTAAATTATGTAAAAACAGCTTGCAATATTTGCAGATCTTTTGCCTGATGCATTTGCAAGCCCTCCCACCCAGTCTATGTGGCTGTCCGACCACAGACTTCCTAATACACTTCAATAAGAAGCCTTTGCAAAACAGGTACTATAGGCAATTGCTGCATCTTATGTTCAGCGCAAATAAGCTAACCTAACCAGGAAAGAAAAGGAACTGTTGTCTGCTTTAAAAGCCATGGGTAATCTGTATAATTTACAACAGTGTCAATTTCTATTGAATACTGCACTTTTTACAAAATGAAAAAAGAGGATTGTATAAATGCAACACTTTTGCCCCCATTTTTCATGAGCTGAACTCAAAGATCTAAGGCATTTTCTATGTACACAAAAAGCCTTTTTCTCTAAAATATTGTTCACAAATCTGTCCAAATCTGTGTTAGTGAGCCCTTCTTCTTTGCCGAGATAATCCATCCACCTTACAGGTGTGGCATATCAAGATGCTGATTAGACAGTATGATTATTCCGCAGTGTAGCAGAGTCCACCTGGCTGCCCAGCATATTCCCCGTTTACTGGTTACTTGATCCCGAAGACTTTCGTGTGAATCACTTATAAAGACGTTCGTGTGGATTTCAAGCATTCGTCTAATTATTCCCCAAAGACTGTATTGAACCACTCCATTCGGCATTCGATCTAAAACTACCGAATCACCGGACCACTCTGATGCGAAGTGTGGCTTCAATTTACCTCCCTGTTTGTTCTATTTCATCTCCCTTAAAACTCACAAACGCTTTGTTACAGTCCCTGGGTGGCTGCCATTTCGGGAGCCGAACACGTGGCGGTGGCCATCTTAAACTCACGAACAGCGGTGTTTGATCGTTAAGTGTCTGGAACCCAAATCAGACACACGACTAAGCAAACACTGCAGAGACTTCTAGAGCTTCAGAAAAGACTGATAGAAACTCCCGAATGGCTCACCATTCGGTAGGATGAATCCCACGAACAGGGGGATTCATCCGAATGCCTGCCCAGCTATGGATGACATTTAGTTCGGGATTTTAAAACATGAACAGAGACCGACCGCAAGGCCAAAACTTATGGAACTGTTTTCGGCTACTGTTGTCTGTGCGGTCGGTCAAAACTTTATTCCTTCATAACTCCTGAACCCCTGGTCCGATCTGGGTGATTTTTGAGTATGTTGCTCACCCAGATCAGGACTATCAGGGGATACCATATTTATATTTTAGGAATTTGGGGTACATCCAGAAGGTGGGGAAAATTGTGTGCCTTTTTACATCCAGACCGTGGGGAAAATTGTGTGCCTTTTAATTATGTTAACTGATAATCTGAGGGGAGGAGATGTGTGGGTTGTACCTTATACCTAATTGGTTACAGTACTAATTATTGTAGGTGTCTCCCTTGCATGAGAGGATTGCATAAAAGCAGGGTTTGTGTGATTAAAGTTCAGTTCTGCTCCTGATACTGTGTGTCGTCCAGTTATTGGGAAAGGTGATGGGATATTGCTAGATTATATTACTGATTGTGCTTGATACGCTGCTGGATTACTCTGTTACTGTGGATGTTTTACTTGGGATTATTTACTTGTTCCTGAGCCATACTGGGATCTATAGCGGATTTAGTCTGTGGGATATCTGCTCTCCGCTACACACAGGTGTGCCTTAGGCTGGCCACAATAAAAGGCCACTCTAAAATGTGCCTTTTCACTCTATTGGAGGATCCAGGGGGGTCTGAAAACCAGTCAGTATCTGGTGTGACCACCATTTGCCTCACACAGTGCAACACATCTCCTTCTTATAGAGTTGATCATCTTCAATGGTGGTGTGAAGTTGCGGGATATTGGCAGGACCTGGAACACGCTTTCGTATACGCCGATCCAGAGCATCCCAAACATGCTCAATGGGTGACATTACTGGTGAGTTTTCAGCTTCCAGGAATTGTCTACAGATCCTTGCAACATGGGGCCATGCATTATAATGCTGCAACATGAGGTGATGGTCGTGAATGAATGGCACAACAATGCGCCTCAGGATCTCGTCACAGTTTAGTTATGGCAACAACTTCAGTGTGTGTATGCAGTGGCATATTTGTACAGAGAGTCTGTATGTGTGTAAATGCAAGGTCATATTTGTATATAATAAGTAAGAAGGTTCCACTTGTGAAGGTGGGTCCAAAGGATTGGAGCCACTACACTGGTGGAACAACACCTTGGTGGACACTCCAGGGGTGTCCTGGGGCTTAACCCCTAGTAGTAAAGATAGAAAAAGATACTCAAAAAGCTGGAGTGATCCAGACTGGCTGAGTATAATACTGGAAAAGATAATAATTGAGTGGATAGATAGATAACCATACAATATGGGTACTGAGTAATCCAAATTAAGTAAATAAATAGGTATTAAACTAAACCTAGTGTAATCTTGCCTTAATGGCTCACCTCCAACTAGATCCAGTTATACCTTGGTACCTATTCGCTCCAGAGATCCCCACCGGGTACTGACTTTATTAGACAATTAGGTATGGTCAAGTCCAGTGGCTAGGGCGTGTGGAATAGGTGTCTGTCAGACGGCTGACATAGGTATCTGGAACGGGTCACTGAAAAAAGTCTGGATAATAATTAGTGCCGGATGGTTGCTGATTAACTCTACTATACAACATACCTATTGTAGTATGGTTGTAAGTGACTGGTTAAATCAGATGCCTGTGCCGGCGTCAGGGGTGGCATACAGCTGCACCACTGTAGATTAGCTATTAGCATCTAGGTATACTTGTAACACTAGAAATAACTGCTGAATAACTGTGACTTTACTCTTTTGGTAGTCACCAGATCTACTGAGATGTGTACTGCCTGCTTGTCAAGATAACCCCATAGTACTCTGAGGAAAAATCCTCTCCAGACTATAGTAAGTAACAAACAGTGACCCAACGAAAAGAGGTGAAAAAAATAGTTAGAGTGACTATATGTGTAGAACCATACTTAGGATGTTGGTTGCCTGCACATATGGATAGATAGCCCTAGTGAGAAGAAATAGTGAGTGAAAATGAGCCCATAGAGCCCGACGCGCGTTTCGGTGCTTGCTTAGATGCACCTTCGTCAGGGGCTGACTGGAGACTGGTCCCTTGTCTCCTTTTATATGTAGTCTAAAAACTGTGTCTCTGAGAATTGTCCAATCATAAGCCGGTATTCTGAGAATTCCGGCGCCAAACTCCCCCACGTGATGGTATGCAAATGAGCCGGTTCAGCCAGCCAATCATATGTGTTCTAATCCGTGTGATTTTCCAAACGTATTAACCATTTCAGTGCCGTGAGAAGCCACTGGCATCTAAATGTACAGAGAGAGGAGTATCGCTATACCCATTGAACTGTGCTATAGACTGTTCCGAAGTTACAGATCACAACATGTGGGTTCAGAAACGTTCTGTTTATCACTATGTGCGCCGATCGAGATTGAGGCTGATTCTCTCTGTTTCTTGTTGTATAACAGGGAGAGACCGGGCTCAAGAAGAAACTCTCTGTCCCAATATGTGCCCTACAGCCAGGGCAGCATTTCACTGTACAATCCTCACAGCCTGTTAACCACCTCAGTGCTGGTGGATTCCACCGGCATCTAGGTGTGTGCGAGGAGCTGTATCATTGTGGCCGTTCAGCTGTGCTGCAGATGATACAAAGTTGCAGGTTGTCAGAGCGGCATGCTTAGCACTGTATGCCATTTATGGTAATATTGTGTTGAAGACGGTTAATGTTGCAAATTAGATTGCTGTCAGTTTGGGGCGATACTGCTATATGGTTATGTTGGAATATATCTGATTTGTTAAGTTTATTCATCATACGGCAAGATTAAACGTTCATATACGTTAGGGGATCTCCTAATGAACAAGTTCTGCTGAGAAATCCCTCTGCGCTGGGATATAATATGTAGCCCAAATTGCATTACACTATATAATCCTCTAGGGTGAGGATAATGTTCTGGTTATCTTGGCATGTATTATAACGGAGTCTAGAAACTCCTGAAGTATCCCTTAGTGCCTCAGACTCCTACTAAGAGTATATATAGTGTTCAATGATTATGGAGGAAGGGGAATTCTGGAGAGTTGTACTAAATATGGACATTTAGGTCCTAGAGACACAGCGGTTATGATAGAGCCTATAGCTAATATACATATTTACATATTTACAGTATATACAGATTACTCTTTAGTACTAATATAAATTAGTAGTAAAGCGTGCTCAAGATGGAAGTACGAGATGGGTTCTGTACTGCCATAGAGAGGTGGTACATAGATGAGAATGGAATGGGAATGGAAAAAGAAGAAAACAAAGGACACTTTTGGACGCGTCCACCAGAGTGGCTACTCCGTTCCAGATAAGTATTCAAATAAAAGGAGTGTAGGAGAAACCTTCATTTAGTCCGTTTGGGGATAGAGTTTTCAGTGTGAAGATCCAGTAGCTCTCCCGTTGGAGTAGTTTTATATCTATGTCCCCCTTTCTAGGACCTAATTTAATTTTCTCGATCCCATTGAAGCGTAGGCCCTGTGCTGAGCCATCATGTCTTGATTTTAGGTGTCGAGAGATGACCGTATCGAGTTGTCTAGTGGGATTCACAGAGTTTACATGCTCAAGAATTCTTTTTTTAAAAGGTCTGAAGGTCTTTCCTACATATTTCAGATTAATCTGAAATATCAATCCATACCTGAAATATGTAGGAAAGACCTTCAGACCTTTTAAAAAAAGAATTCTTGAGCATGTAAACTCTGTGAATCCCACTAGACAACTCGATACGGTCATCTCTCGACACCTAAAATCAAGACATGATGGCTCAGCACAGGGCCTACGCTTCAATGGGATCGAGAAAATTAAATTAGGTCCTAGAAAGGGGGACATAGATATAAAACTACTCCAACGGGAGAGCTACTGGATCTTCACACTGAAAACTCTATCCCCAAACGGACTAAATGAAGGTTTCTCCTACACTCCTTTTATTTGAATACTTATCTGGAACGGAGTAGCCACTCTGGTGGACGCGTCCAAAAGTGTCCTTTGTTTTCTTCTTTTTCCATTCCCATTCCATTCTCATCTATGTACCACCTCTCTATGGCAGTACAGAACCCATCTCGTACTTCCATCTTGAGCACGCTTTACTACTAATTTATATTAGTACTAAAGAGTAATCTGTATATACTGTAAATATGTAAATATGTATATTAGCTATAGGCTCTATCATAATCGCTGTGTCTCTAGGACCTAAATGTCCATATTTAGTACAACTCTCCAGAATTCGCCTTCCTCCATAATCATTGAACACTATATATACTCTTAGTAGGAGTCTGAGGCACTAAGGGATACTTCAGGAGTTTCTAGACTCCGTTATAATACATGCCAAGATAACCAGAACATTATCCTCACCCTAGAGGATTATATAGTGTAATGCAATTTGGGCTACATATTATATCCCAGCGCAGAGGGATTTCTCAGCAGAACTTGTTCATTAGGAGATCCCCTAACGTATATGAACGTTTAATCTTGCCGTATGATGAATAAACTTAACAAATCAGATATATTCCAACATAACCATATAGCAGTATCGCCCCAAACTGACAGCAATCTAATTTGCAACATTAACCGTCTTCAACACAATATTACCATAAATGGCATACAGTGCTAAGCATGCCGCTCTGACAACCTGCAACTTTGTATCATCTGCAGCACAGCTGAACGGCCACAATGATACAGCTCCTCGCACACACCTAGATGCCGGTGGAATCCACCAGCACTGAGGTGGTTAACAGGCTGTGAGGATTGTACAGTGAAATGCTGCCCTGGCTGTAGGGCACATATTGGGACAGAGAGTTTCTTCTTGAGCCCGGTCTCTCCCTGTTATACAACAAGAAACAGAGAGAATCAGCCTCAATCTCGATCGGCGCACATAGTGATAAACAGAACGTTTCTGAACCCACATGTTGTGATCTGTAACTTCGGAACAGTCTATAGCACAGTTCAATGGGTATAGCGATACTCCTCTCTCTGTACATTTAGATGCCAGTGGCTTCTCACGGCACTGAAATGGTTAATACGTTTGGAAAATCACACGGATTAGAACACATATGATTGGCTGGCTGAACCGGCTCATTTGCATACCATCACGTGGGGGAGTTTGGCGCCGGAATTCTCAGAATACCGGCTTATGATTGGACAATTCTCAGAGACACAGTTTTTAGACTACATATAAAAGGAGACAAGGGACCAGTCTCCAGTCAGCCCCTGACGAAGGTGCATCTAAGCAAGCACCGAAACGCGCGTCGGGCTCTATGGGCTCATTTTCACTCACTATTTCTTCTCACTAGGGCTATCTATCCATATGTGCAGGCAACCAACATCCTAAGTATGGTTCTGCACATATAGTCACTCTAACTATTTTTTTCACCTCTTTTCGTTGGGTCACTGTTTGTTACTTACTATAGTCTGGAGAGGATTTTTCCTCAGAGTACTATGGGGTTATCTTGACAAGCAGGCAGTACACATCTCAGTAGATCTGGTGACTACCAAAAGAGTAAAGTCACAGTTATTCAGCAGTTATTTCTAGTGTTACAAGTATACCTAGATGCTAATAGCTAATCTACAGTGGTGCAGCTGCATGCCACCCCTGACGCCGGCACAGGCATCTGATTTAACCAGTCACTTACAACCATACTACAATAGGTATGTTGTATAGTAGAGTTAATCAGCAACCATCCGGCACTAATTATTATCCAGACTTTTTTCAGTGACCCGTTCCAGATACCTATGTCAGCCGTCTGACAGACACCTATTCCACACGCCCTAGCCACTGGACTTGACCATACCTAATTGTCTAATAAAGTCAGTACCCGGTGGGGATCTCTGGAGCGAATAGGTACCAAGGTATAACTGGATCTAGTTGGAGGTGAGCCATTAAGGCAAGATTACACTAGGTTTAGTTTAATACCTATTTATTTACTTAATTTGGATTACTCAGTACCCATATTATATGGTTATCTATCTATCCACTCAATTATTATCTTTTCCAGTATTATACTCAGCCAGTCTGGATCACTCCAGCTTTTTGAGTATCTTTTTCCATATTTGTATATAGTTTGTGTGATGGTATGGTGTGTTTGTATGGAGGGTCACTGAGTGGAAATATGGGCATATGTAGGTGGTCAGTGTGCATGCATAGAGGGTCAAATGTTTGTGACAGATCAATGTGCAGGTACATGTGTGTGTGGAGAGCCGGTGTGTGTGAATGCAGGGGTGGGTGTGAGGATGATCAATGTCCTCTCCCTTATAGATGGTACTTTACTACCCTGCTCTCCCCCCATAAATATCCCATTACCCCTCTTACCCACCATAAATAGTAATCCATACTCCTCTTCTCACAGCTCATTCTCCTCTAATCAAACTCTTATAAATAGTTACTAATTCTACTAGTTTGCCCACCTCCAGCCCTATTCCAGCCATTGATGAAGAGGCTTTTCTCTGTACCTTCTTAAGAGCCGTATGAGTCTGTAATGCTTATTGAGACAGCACCTATGTGGCTCGTGCAGTGCTTTGACACATGATGTCACTTTCCCTCTAAACGAATCTATGGAGCCATCCCCAATCAGTGCTACAGGCAGCCCCATGCTTGTTTTATTCTCTGACAAAGGTTCTGCTCCTGGAGCCTCTGTCAGCTTAATTACAGGCAGTGCTACAGCGTAAGAGGTGTGGCCTCTGTTGCCTCATACAACATGTTACATACAACTAAAGCTGTGCATTAATGGGGAACGGCGAGCCGTATTGGCTGCCCGGTGCCCCTGCTGTCATGGCGCCATGTGCAGCCTTACGACTCGCACACCCCTAAGACCAGCTTTGGCCTTGCACAAATGTACACAACTGCATTAACATACATATTAACACACCACGGTTGTGGCAAATATCTGGATCAAAACAGAAATGATCTTTTGCATGCTTTTGTGGTGGCAAATAACTTTTAAGTCTGGCTAGTATGTTACAACAAATTTTGAGCCCTGTCCTCATGATTTAGATGAGCAATATTGTTGCCCGATACTGTAAAATGTTCTTATAATGACTTAGTGTTCCTCTGTAAGTGATATTTCCTGTTTGTCTTTTCCTTTGCATAGTTCACACTTTACTTACTCATGGTGTGAATACAATTTAATGGGGGAATTGTCTCTGGAATTGAATAAAACACTGGAAATCACTTGTAACCGTTTTAATGCTATGTTTAAATTGATATATTATTAGCAAAGTACATCACAATCCAGTTCACATAAGGCAACGCCAAGACAAATATTGCAATTGGAGAAATAGAAACTAGGTTTAATTTATATTTTTTCTTGGTTTATAATCTTCCTGCCTCACTTCACACACCCAGATCCGAACAATATAGAATATCTTCATTTCTCACCTTCCTGCTCTGTCTGAAGCTTGGAAGATACTCCAATTAATTTAATCTACCTATTATATGTTACTATAACAATGTTGCCAAATATACCTGTAGTTTGCCATTGTAATTTTCTGTGCATGCAGTTTTTCATTGCTCTTTTCATTGAATGTATTTCAGCAATATTTCATGTACACAGTTATTAATATTTTGGGTGATAGAATTTGGTTGGTACATTTTTTAATTGTATACAACAAATGTTTGCTCTACCTGACACCTCTCTCCATGCTTTGCCCATCCTAGCTGTAAATACCTTCATATCTAATCTTCATCTTAAATCCTTAGGCCTTGAATATTGCAAGTGGAGAAATAGAAACTAGGTTTAATTTATATTTTTCTTAGTTCTTCACACACCCAGATTAAAAATGCGGAATCTCTTCATTTTCCCTAACACTTTCCACTAGCCCACTCCAGTCAGGGCCGGCCTTAGGGGTGTGCGAGCTGTGCGGCCGCACAGGGCGCCATGGAGCAGGGGGCGCCCTGTGGCCGCACAGCTCACACATGGCAGAAGAAAAAAAAAAAAAAAAAAAAATAAATAAATTGTGGAGGGGGCGGAGCTTAGCGAGCGGCGGGGCGGGGCTTAGCGTGCGGCGGGGGCGGAGCTAAAATGCCGTCTTATTGCTGCAGGGGAAGCAGGAAGGAGTCCCTGCTTCCCCCCACAACCAGAATCCAGGAGCTGCACTGCCTGTCTGCCTCCAGAAGGAACAGAGGTAACTATGTGATTGTCTGCTTGTGTGTTTGACTGTGTGTGTGTGTGTGTGTGTGTGTGTGATAGCAATAGCCAGAGCACTTATTCGTTCACCCAAAGTTCTACTTCTAGATAAGGCCACTTCAGCATTGGACAATGAAAGTGAGAAGGTAAGAACACAGAGTATAATATAAATCCCAGTGAATGGTGAAAGAGATCTATTAGAGCAAAACTGTAATGGTTCTTGTCTAGATTAACACCAAACATTCAGAGTTCCGTTTTTCATGTAGCTGAGTTGTTTTTAATTACTTAAGCAGGTGTAAACACTACAAATTCCTGTGACCCATAGCCTAAAAAAGTTTTTAAAAAACAAAAGAATACTGCTCCATTGCCAAATTGTGAGCTCTAATTAATATATTGATTGCCGTACAAATGTGTAGAGTGAGGAAATACAAAACTGTCAAGTCACTATGATGGATGCCTTTAACAGCACTCCAGATAACCAGATCTATGACAAAATGTCTTTGAAAATGGTTCTCTCAGGGAGTACAGACACTGCCAGATGGGAAGAGTGGAATAATTATGTACATTCCAGATTATCCTCATGCACAATCCCTAGTATGATACTTTAACCAATCCTTCTACACTTCTGTTTAGCTACACAAGGACATTAGATAGGAGAAAATTTTAAAAAAGACTGCTTATCTAATTTTTGTGAAATCCTAGCATATCATAACGAAAACATGATTAGATACCTCAGACTTAAAAATTGTGTCCCTTCATATTAAAACAAATATAAATAAACGATTAAAAAGAAAATTAGGGTTCCCTGACACACCCCCAAAAAAATTTCAAGAGGCCCAACAAGGGACCTCTCCTCTTCATCCACCACCACATTGGCTATAGTGTGAAGAATAATAGAAATAAAGGCTCAAGAGATGCTAAAGATCCAGAGGACCTTACCTCATCAAATCCAATATTTTGAAAGCGGGTTAATATACAACAATGGATAAGAGTATACTCTTTGGTTAATTGATTTCCTTGCGACTACAGTTTGTTTGTCTGTTTAGAAAAGGTTGGAATGCCTGTTCCCGTTTAGTAAAAAATTGACATCAGGCACTCCAGCAACCTTTTTTCGATTGAGTAGGTTTTTTGGGGTAAATTTTGACAACCACATGCTTTTCTTAGCTTAAATGTTGGTCATCATACATGTAATAGTTAGCATGTACAAGTGCATCCTTTGAAGAAAAAATATCTTTTACACAGCAACTTCTACCATGCATTTCTGGGCCCAACTCTTTTTAACACACCCATGTATATTAAATCATCCAGACAAAACATACAACATTTTGCATTGTGGATTAAGAAAGAATAATGGGGTCACAAGAAATTTCAAAACTTCCCTATCCTTTCAGTTAGACTGATCTCAATTATAGAACTGCTGGCCTTTTCCAAATTGACACTGAATTTCATCTGAAATTTCCATTAGCTGTCTATGTGATTGTCTGTGTGTGACTGCCTGTGTGTGTGACTGCCTGTGTGTGACTGCCTGTGTGTGTGACTGTCTGCCTGTCTGTGTGTGTAACGGTCTGTGTGTGTGACTGTCTGTGCGTGGCTGTCTGCCTGTGTGTGTGTGTGCGTGGCTGTCTGCCACAGTGTGTTTGGATGTCTGCATGTGTGTTTGTGTGTGACTGCCTGCCTGTGTGTGTGACTGCCTGCCTGTGTGTGTGGCTGCCTGCCTGTGTGTGTGGCTGCCTACCTGTGTGTGTGTGTGTGTGTGTGTGTGGCGGTCTGTCTGTGTGTGTGTGTGTGTGGCGGTCTGTCTGTGTGTGTGTGTGTGTGGCGGTCTGCCTGTGTATGCTACTGACTGGGCAGACTAGATGGGCCGAATGGTTCTTATCTGCCGTCACATTCTATGTCTGTGTGTTTGTGTGGCTGTCTGTGTGTGACTGCCTGCATGTGTTTGTGTGTGCGCGTGTGTCAGGGTGTGTGGGAAGGGGGAAGTAGTGGGGGCGGGGGGAACGGGAAGGGGGGGCGCTGTGAAGATTTTTCGCACAGGGCGCCTAAAGGCCTAAGGCCGGCCCTGACTCCAGTTACTTCTATAAAGCAATTACCGCCTCAATCTCTTTACATTTTACCAGTAGCTGCAACTCTCCGTTAAATTCCTCTGGCCATCACTTCTAAATTCCCCCTGCTACGTCTTGTCTCAAATACCTATTATATCCTTTAGATGACTTCTCCATTTTGACTTATTTTTGTTAAAATAAAGCATGACACTGTGTAGTATGCCATGTGTTGTTCATCTGCAGTTACATTTACCTAATTTTAAGACCTGCTAAGGAACAGATGATAAAGAATTTCCAACGCGCGCACACACACACACACACACTTTATAGCTTCATAAATATTTTTATTTTTATTTTAGGATATTATCCTTATTTATTCTTTGCCAGTACACAGAGACCTATTTTACTTCCCTATATTTAGCAAACCCACTGAAGATAACATATCAAGGGAACCTGTGGTAAGATAGATAACATTAAAAACTGTTTAATAAGAATTGGAATTTTACTTCTGTTAAACTCCAGAAATAGTGGTACATACCTGAAACACATGAGCCTTCAGAAATGATGAGAATTTCACTCTGCTGTTTGCAGGCAGCTCCTCTTAAATAGCATTCATTTTGGAATGTGACACCATTAGAGCCACATACTGGGGTGTAATCATGGGGGCACTGAAAGAAATTTAAAAAAATAGCAATTACTTCAGTCATTAGATTAAAAAAATATTGGTAACAATACATATGTCAAAGCAACTGTACATAGACCCAGGGGCGTAACTAGAAACCACAGGGCCCCGGTGCGTAAATTGCCTTGCCCCACCACCCTGTACGTTACCCCCCCCCCCCCCCCCGCTACCCTCATACACACACATACAGACACACACAGACATATGGACAGACATACACACATAGACCGTTTGTGCAATTTCACTTTGCTTATACAAATATAAGAATTATTCCAAAAGATGGCTAGAAAATGCAATAATTGGATGTAAAAGCCCAAGTGCCCACATGGCTATGCATGCTTTGTTACACTGCTCCTAAAGATGACTTCCAAGGAAACATTTCATTATTTCTTGCTCTATTCTTATTTGACTATACTACAGAAGTAAATACATGTCAGGTATAGGAATACCCTAACACTCAAACGTAATGGAAACATTAAAGGTACCCATACTGGTCCTTAGAGTGGCCGGGCTAATATCTAAGACATTAAAATTAAATGTCAGCAAGCAGTCAGAGCATTAACAAGAGACAGGCAGAGGTCAGGATAACAGAAACACACATAGCTATGCTAACAGGATAACAGAGAGCAAGAATGGTCAAACAAGATAAGGTCAAAAAACAGGATAACCAATAAACCGTATAAACTCACTCTCATGCAACTAGAACCAAGACAGGGCAAAGAAACAGTGACAACCAGAAATGTTGTGATAGGTTACAGAGGGCTATGATGTCACAAATGTGTATACATCATGAAAAAGTGACACATGGGCTGACATTATAAAAGGAGAACAATGGGAGGTTCCCAAGTCATATATGATGTCACAATGAAGCACCAGAAAGATATTTAGAAAATACATTATTTCTGTGATCGCACAGCGTCACGAGGGACAGGTATTGTGACATTACAAGTATGTATTAAGTCATTCAGATTCCTGATTTCCTTTCAGAAAGTACCTTTCTGAAAATCCCTAGAACATAGAGGAGATAACATATTACACCATGATAATCCCACTATAACATATATGAACAGGGAAATGAAAATGTTCTAGAATGTAGTCTCACCATCTAACCATATAGTTAAGCTGCTTTGTTTTTTGGTATTTACTCTTATTTTTCAATTCCTTGAAGTTTTGCCTTCTGCCGAAGGGCGGTGCTACGAGTGCATCTCTAGTATTGTTAAAATGTTTGAATAATGGGGGCCTGGACATCATGGCGGCTGGATGCACATCGTGTGAGCTCCGAGCTCAATTCCCCAGCTAAACTTGATTACAGCCAACCGGCCAGCCATAAAGCTACCAAAAGGGACTTACCCACCTCTGGAGCCAGCGGAGGAACCCCGGGTCTGTCGCCCGCGAGTACACCACACGGCCGACGGAGGTCGGAGGAGTGAGGCCCAGTACGGCCGTCAGGCGGGGGCTGCGGCCGATCCCCCGCTAGATGTGAAGCTGTGCGACCCCAAGCTCTTCTTACAGCCTTGTCTCCCCCCCCTTTGGACCGGCGGGGGTCATCCCGGTCCGACCTGGCTAGCCTCAGCACGCAAACTCCAGCAGAGCCCACAAATGGAGGCCTGCATTGCCCAGCGGGAACCAGCCATTCCGCAGCCGGAAACAACACTGCTAACTCCCGCACAAATAACGCAGAAGAAGCTGGATGCTATCTTTGACCGCTTCTGGGCGAAGCTGGAAGCCCATCAAGCTGCAGCCACAATACAGCACAGGGAGGTACACAGTAGGGCGGTGAGTTGGCCCCCTCTGATCCCCAACACCGTAAAGCTACGCAAGCCTATTAGCCAGAGATCACCTAGGCCGAGGGACAAAACGGGCAAAACCCCACGGCATCACCCACAAAGACGGAGGATCACCCGCATCCAGTGGCGGCATACCATCACGACCTCCTGTCTGCCCCATGCAGGGGAGGACTGGGATCCTAGGAGCCCCCACGTCCGTGGCAAGAGGATGCTGGCCTACCAACCGGCCTGGGGCGAGAGGGACACCCGACGGAACCACCCGAATGCTGCAACCTCCCTAGCACCCGTAATGCAGGACTTTCAATTTCCTACTTTGGGCATTGGTTGAATGCTGGCAAGCTTCTTGCAGCTGCACCGTCCTTGGAGATCTGACCATAAGCGGCAGCTGCCACGATGGGACTCACACACACTAATGCCAGCTTTACTGTAACTCCCCACATGATTGCGATCACTATTTTTGTTAATGGTCTATTTCGGATTTGTCTGTGTATTAATTGTTAGGTACTTCCTCTGTGCCTCAGATCTACCTGTACATTAGACGACCACCTAACATGTGACACATAACACAATCACACATACTCATGCACCTATACACGTAAGAGACCTGCATAGATACCACGACTACTCATATTATGTACACATCTTAAGATCAGCATATTTAGCGAGGGCTACTACTGAAAAGTTGAATAGGCACAAGCAGTTGAGACAGCCAGGCTTAGCAACTAGCCGAATCTTTGTTAAAATCAACACCTATTTCACCTGTATTTCCACAGCACTGTAGTTAGCAATAGACACGCCTGATAAAGCTTGCTTGGATACTTACCTCATTGTACTGATGAAACTTTACTGAACCATCTTGTTTAAAATATAAAAAATGTGCTAGATAATCTCATACCCCGCATGTTAAGCGAGGTGAACTGCTTGAGGACTGCTCTTGGGGCACCCCGAGCCTGCATGTAACTTTTATCTGCACTGCAAAAATAAAAAATAAAAAAATAAAAAATGTTTGAATAATTTCTGTATGTAGCTGTATAGTTTGTATCGTGGAAGTTAAAAATAAAACATGAACTGGAGTAAAAAACATATTAAATACATAAAGACTGAATGAAAGATTATAATTTAGTTTTCTTATTCTGAATGAAAATTCAAGTCAGATCAATATGGAATTAAAAATTAAGAGATATATTACAGCATACAACATACAGCATACATTTTAATGGAAATAAACATTTGCAAATTGATAAACGTTATTGTATTTATTCACATTCCTTTTGAAACACTTAGTAATGCTGCAATGCAGTAGTTTCCAAACCAGTCATTAAAGGACCACTATAGGCACCCAGACCACTTCAGCTCAATGAAGTGATCCGGGTGCCAGGTCCCTCAGGTTTAAACCCTGCAGCTGAAACATAGCAATTTCAGAGAAACTGCTATGTTTACACTAGGGTTAATCCTGCCTCTAGTGGCTGTCTCACTGTCAGCTGCTAGAGGCGCGACACGATTCTCACTGTGAAAATCACAGTGAGAAGACGCTGGATGTCCTTAGGAAAGCATTGAGCATTCAGCGCTGGTGTCGGAAGGAGGAGGAGAGTTGCCAATAGGACAAAGTTGTCCGTAATTTCGGTTTCATTTTGGATTCTTTCAAATTTACATAAAATTTCAATTAAATTAACGGGAGGGTCTAATAAAAATGTCATATTTTGGATATATTTACATGCATCTATTTTTTTTGTTCATATAGTTTTTTAGCTAGTAAACTGGACCTATATTTGTCTTAGTGAAGTTTTTAAGGTAACACGTCTGTCTGTTAGTCATTTCATCCGTGACTTAGCTTTTATTTCACCAAATTTTCAGGAAGAGAAATCAGACACCTGAGAATTTAGACAAGGACTGACAGCTGATGTGAGAAATTACCTAACTTTTGTTTTTCAAGCTGCATTTTAACCCTTGTTCCTTCTATCCTTGCTTTATAGCCAACTCCATGTCCCTCTGGAATATTGGAAAACCCTTTAAGCACTATAATTTATAGTGTATAGAGAAAAATCCTTTCATACTTAACTATCCATTTCATTATTAAAGGAACACACTAAGCACATTTTTGCACTGGTGTGCAAACTGTAAACAATCTTAGAAGCATTCCATGATTGATTTACATACTATTAAATCAATACAATTAGAAAAAGAAGATTTGTTTCTTTTTTTTCTCTTTCCTTTACACCTTCTTCTTCTGACATTTATCAATGTCAAGGAACAGCTGTGTGACTACACTACTAAAAAACAGGAACCCTTGGTTCATTTTTAGATATTTCTTTCATCTACTAGCTTTTTTTGTATTTTCAAAGAATCGTACAATTAAATCAGGCATCTCAAACCCTGATTCTCTAACCATCTACTGTATTCAAATAATTTTTTGAGTTAGGCTCTTGGGGGCAGAGTTTAAGATCACTGGTTTAAAATATAATCCAGACACCAAACCTTGCCTAATTGCTTATCTTAAAGAGTTCTTAATTAGGATGAAAGCACATATTTTAGACACTTCTGAATGTCCTTTTTTCTATGAGCTTCTCAATTTGTTGTTTATGAAAATACAGCATAGCTCATGGCAATAAATGGAAACTAGAATATGTGTTTTCAAAAGTACTATAAATAAGATAATGAGGTCTAAATTATATTCTCAGTTATATAAATGCATATCAGTAGATCAAAAAGTATTTTTAAATACCCCCATAAAAGCTCTGCCTCCTAGTTGCACCTCCAGACACTACACTTAAAGGAACACTAAAGTGTTAGGAATACAATTGTGTATTCCCAGCAGATTAGTATCCCTGTCCCTGTTTTAAAAAGTCGTCCCCCCCATTCTCCATAAAAATGAAGAAAAAAATATTTTTACTCACCTTTTCCCAGTACCAAGGATCCATCGGCACTGCTTACCTTACCTCCTCCCGCGGCATTATGGAGAAGGTATGACATCGACTGTCGCTGGTCAAATCGAATGCTCCTCTTAGTGGAATATTAGGGAACTAATGCACAGTTCCACGCATGTCACCTGACTGAGTTTTACTTAGTTGCAGCAGCAGGTAGCACCTCTAGTGGCTGCCACTGGAGGTTTGTTTAACCTGGCAATGTAAACATGGGTTAAACCTGTAGGATGTTGATATGAGTGATATTAGGATAATACCCTCTTCTAACATGGCAGTCTTGTAATGGTATTGGCAGTTGATGAGTCTACATGTGGAACTAACCAAATTAATAGACATGTGCAATTCATTTCGTTCCAAATGTACATTAGTAAGATTTTCATGCCATTCGGACACTTACGAATGTCCTAAGTGCCGAAGCGCCAAAGTTCCGAAGCAACGAATTTCAGTAGTTCGGAAGTACCGAAGCACCAAGCCATTGAGGTGGGATAGTATATAAATAGACATGTGTAATTTGTTGTGTTCCAAATGTACATTCATACCATTCGGACTTCGGATGCTGATGAATGTCCAAAGTGCCGAGGTTCCGAAACTACGAAGTTCGGTAGTTTCGGAAGTGCCAAACCGAATGGAATTGATCCGAATTGCTGAAGCAGACAATTTTTTTTACTTACCCGAATTTCCAAACCGAAATTAAAACTGAATTTTTTTTCCATGCACATCCCTACAAATTAATGGCACTTTTAATCATGGATACATGTGTTCTGTAATGGAACATTTGATATAAATTCTATTGCTTGATGCTACCATTTGAGCACCATTCCATAGGGCTAGCTATCAGATTGTTCTAATTGCATCTTTTAATAAATTAAGCCATGGTTGATAAATGTCACAGATTGTGACTGAAATGTTGCCCTGTGTAATGCTTCCTTAAAAAAAACTGTTAAATCTACTTTGCTGACTGCCTGGGCCTTATTTGATTTGCTGGAATCCTTTTACTAGGGATTGGGGCAAACACCAGGCCTGGAGCACCACAACTGTACTTTAGATTATTTGCTTTGAGGAGTTTAATCCCTTTGGGAGTGCACCCTCATTTACTGGAAATGTACATATAAAATATCATGTTAACTCCTTTGCAACACATTACTCACAGACATGAATGAAAGCATGTTCTGGTTAAAGTGGACAAGTTTGGAGTAAGATCAGAATCTGAGCATTTGCTTTTGAGCGAACAATAGCTAGATGTAAATATTTTGTTTTTGGGAGGAGGGTAAGCTTTTTTGGGGGGGAATGCAATTGTGTTATGTATTTAATGTATTTATTAATTATAATTTTCATTAGTTAGTATTGCAGGGGAAGAGAGGTCATTATTAGTGGGTTTATGGTTAGTTATTAGTGTAATTTAGTTTTAAACTTTTAGCAACACAAGTAAAAGAAAAATAAGGGGATTAATAATTACTGTCATGTCATATGAATGAGTCTTAGATATGGCGGTAGGAAGAAAAGCGACCCTATTGAGAATGTAAGATGAAGCAATCAGGCATGTTGTAGTTCAATCTGGACTCTATAAATTGGTTTGTAAAGTTGGGCAAAATAAAAAGCAGTATCGTGAGTTGCAGCATTGATTCAAGTCTAGTCAGACTCATGTTTCCATGCTGATATATAAAGAATTTGTTTTATGTATTGCTATTGTATATTTGTCATTGGTTTCTACAATCTCTCATTTACAGGGATTGCATCATTTTATTTGGCAATCAGCTGTTTCATAGTGTATATGAAACTAATGAACTTGTGGACCTAATAAACAAAGGGCCCTGGTGCAAATTTGTTTTTACTATACTATAGTCACAAAAAAATACATCCACAAGCCAGCTCACTGTCTTCCTCCCAATTTAGACTGCGATATTTCCCTGACAATTAACCATCTCACTGCCCAAACTAGACTATGCCACCTTTGACGTTCAGACACCCTTCTTGAAGCACAAACACACTCCATTAGGTACATAAATATCCTTCATGAGGTTTACAAACACATACCATGTGTTCACAAAAACACTTTATGTAGTTCACAGATACACCACATGATTTGCATAAAAATGTATCATTGTGCTGCCGACCTGAAGCTACACAAAGAGCAGGCTAAAGTAGTTGCCTTCACCATCATCCATGAGGAAGACAGTCGGCATTCTGGAGTGAGAGTGGGTGGGCCTATATGGAGGCAGCAACCCACTCAGTATCTATTGCTTCCAGCCACTCATGGGACCTTGCTTCATAGTATTAGAGAAACCTGGATGTGCTCTCACCTCAGTTCACCTCTGGTGAGCCCCGGTACCAAGGCACCTGGTGCACCTGCACTAGTTCCACTCTATTGTATTTTCATATAAAATAGTGCACAATAGGGGCAAAGCCTTTACAATTGTATGTACATTCTTACTGCTGTGCTGATTCGGTGACTAAGCTTTAGTGAGCTCCTACTAGAATTACGCTGGATTGGTTTGATAAATGTTTTTACTTAACACACTTTGGAGTGTCCTTTAAAAAAGAAATGACCATCTAATAGTAGATGTGGCCTAAACAGCTGAAAGGTATGGAGGGCCAACTGCCAGCCTCTGAGCGAATAATGCATGACATGCTACAAATTCTAAGGTCCACTCTCCAATTGGATTTCTGAGGCTGGAGGAGCTATCTGTGGCTCATAATACAGTGATGGATCACCCCACCTCCCTAGAACAAGATTATCAACAACTTCTACGCAAGCAGGCAGATGCTGAAGATCATTTAAGACTAAACAACATAAGAGCAAGGAGAATTGTGGAAAAGGTAACACAAGAGAGCCTTCCAGAGTATCTATTTTCACTTTTCAAGGTCTTGGTTCCCATGCAGTCTGTAGACTTTTGACGCATCATCTGAGCACACAGGATCCCTAAGCCCTGCAGTCTTTTCAAACGATTCGCCCACAGACGTAATGGTGTCGCAAAACTATTACAAAACAAAGGAAAAATGTATGTCGGTCACTAGGAAACTTACAATATTTCCAGAACCATTTACAGGCCTCTCCATGTTCACTGACTTGTTTGCAACGACTATGGCAAGACAGAGAGAGTTTGCAGGATTAACAAAGGAGCTACGATTCAACAGCATTCAGTATTATTGTGGATATCCCACCAAGCCGTGCCTGTGGAGGAAAATGTCCAGCAAACAGGCAAATGGAGAGGCAACTCTGAAATTGTAGGGCCTTTTTCCTGACAAGCAACCTTTAACCCAGAAAGTGGCAACAAAATGGAAAACATTGAGAACCCCCTCCTGAAAGCAAAAGGGACATTCATGTGACATTTTCCAGTTTACTTTGGGTCCACGTTTCGGTGTGGAAACAGTACAATATTTTTATGCCAAGTAGAGCTGGGCCATATGCTCAGAAACTGTTTCTATCAAAGTTGCTACACAGATATTAAATAAATAAATTGAAAAAATTAAAACCATAATAAAAACAACAGGTAAACAGTTCTCGGTTGCTCGTTAAGATTTCACATTTTGTCTTAGGAAAAGTAAAATAATGCATCCTTGTGTTTCACAGTAGCTATATTGCCTTGCTATTAGTAACATTACTCTGCTCTGATACCCGGGTAACACAAATTGAATTATAGTCTCAAAAGCTATAAAACAGGGCATTATAAACAAACACCAAGACCACTGCTGGCACCATATTATGGTCCAACCATGCACTTCTCCTTACCACAATAACAGTCAACCACAGTAAGGCAGTCCAGTAAATGAGTGACTAGTGATTAGTTCTGAAATGTTGTGCTCGCTATGTGAATCTATTGTATGGAGAGTGTTTTATAATTTCCTTGTTATACAAAAACTCAAATAAAAAACGAATCTTGGAAAAAAACAACTTAAACTCACAATTAAACTTACTTTAAAGCCATCTCGGAGAAATATTTCTCACTGCAGCCTCCTCTTCTCTCTCTGAAGTCATAAAGACTGATGTATTTTGTCCAAAAACATGCTTTTTATAGAGAATGTTATGGTTCATGCATTGCAATCTCTACTATCTAGCAAACCAGTGCTTCTTAGAGATCATAGATACGCACTGGATGCAAACAGTGTCCAACATCAGTGCAGCATATTTGCACTACCAAATGATAATTTGTTTCTGTCGGTTTCCCAAATGGTTTACAAAACCTTTAGATTCTTCACAATTCTACACCAATATTAGTCTATCATGGACTAGAGCCCATCATGGACTATCACCTATCACCATCCCTGTCAGCATATGCATTCAAAATAACTCATATTTTTCAAGATAATTTTTTAACATTCATATACTTATAGTAAAAAAAATGTAATAATGAAGTCTCAATGTATAGCAAATAATATAAAAAATAGTAGATTTATGTGAGCTAAAGCATCTGTCAGATTACCTTGACGACACCACAGAGAAGTATGAACTTGATATGTTGCACCTTGTTATCACTCTTTTTCACATAATTTAATTTGACTCATTTATAATTGAAATACAGTTTCACAGCAGAATAATGATTGCAAATGATACCATGTATATGTAACAACAAACAACAATTATAAGACATAAAGAACAGCAATTCTTTGGTAGAAGAGGTGGATAAGGTATACTACTTTTGGGTTCAAAAGAATATAGATTTTTCTGAATAATGAACGCAAAGTAGATTCTAATGCAATCAAATTCATATGTGATTTGAAGTACCTTTAAACTGGGCATTGATTGCTTTCTTTTCGAGCAGCACCACGTAGGTTACGTTGGCTAACCTTTCCATTTTAAATTGTGTTCTGCTAGAAATTGGTGAGGAAGATATTCAAACCATTGTGCTCCTGGTACTGGAAAGTTTGTTACTGAGTTATCTAGCTACAATTATTTTAACTATTTTATTTTTGCACTGACAATTACAAATATATATATAGCGCATAAGTAGAATTTATCTCACTCATGTTGTTTTAACCTCTGTATCACAACTCAACTTTGAATTCTACCTGTTGTCTTGCTCAGAAATGCTTTAGACTTGAGAAAGGGAGGTTCTCCCGAAAGCTTGTCATGAAAATATTATGTTAGTCCAATAAAAAAGGTATTACAAGATACAAATTGTATCTGTTTTTTACATCTATATAGCGCATACATATTGCACAGCACTGCACAATAGGAAACAAGACAAACATTTAATTCTAACAAAACATGTATGACATAAGGGAACGGTAGGCAAAGAGAAATCTGTCCAAACGAGTGGACAATTTTAAAGGCTGATTTTTGATTTTTAGAATTATCTGATACATCATACTTTGGTAAGGTGCTTTAGCTTTATAGTTGGACTTAAGTATGAGTACAAATAAATAGATTATATTTTTATTTGTTTTGTACACAAAACAAACACAAAATCTCACTATAGAAGCTCCAACTCAAGTATAGAAATAAAAAAGTGGAGGAAAAAACTAGAGAGATGGTATAAAAAGGGGCAGCAACCCTAAAATAGGGTTCCCTCGATACCCTACTAAACAAAAGTGATACACAAGAGAGAGAAAAAGGTTGTTCCAGAAAGAAAGAATGTATAACGACACTGAGAAAAATATATATACATAAGTCCAATATAACAACCAAGGTAAAACAAAACACAATGGTTGGTGCTCACAGGTTAGCAGTCAGGAGCAACAACACAAAAATAGTCCTAATAAAAAAAACTTGCCAAGGAGATAGTCAACAGTCTTTAGGGAGATATCCTTTGTAGGAGCCAGGTAATAGGTAGTTCTTGGAATCCGTATGTGGGAACGAAAGAAAAGGATAATGGTGCAATAAATCCTATACGAAATGGTGTATTTAAAAATATAAGGTCTAATGTAGTCCTACTCAAGTGTAATAGAGCTAGAAAACAGCTCTGGTATGAATGGCATACAGCGGTACTTTCCCCACTTAAAGGATACGTGAAGAGGTGTTGACAAATAGTGCTCACTGTTTAAAAGAATAATAGGAGTATAGATATCAAAATGTTTATTCACATTTGCTTGAGCTCAATGAATCAGGCGTAAGTGGTATAATCCCCACCTTGGATTTCTTTGGATTAATACTCTACTGGAATAATACAATCTGCATACCAGGCAGTAATAGCAATAATAAAAATAATAAAATGGTAGCAAAAAAGCAAAAAAAAGATAAATGGCACAATCAAAAGTTTAAAAATACCTTTATTGTAACACAATATTAAAATATACACAAAGTGTTTCACCATCAGGGCTTTCTCCACTTGAGAAAGCCCTAAAGGTGAAATGTGTTATGGATACTACTAAAGTATAGTATACCAACTCAAGTATAGCATACTTTTATTTTATTTATTTTTTTACAAATTGGGGCTGCTGGAGTTGCTGTGTGCTGTTATATATACTTGAAACCTTCATCAGTATGAACTGCATTATATAAAGAATCATGCATAGAGATATGTGCATGCCTAAGTGACAGAGACCTTGTTTCCCACTACCACCATTGCCACCAAAGGCAACTGACGTGTGTTATGAATGTCATGATCATCATTTCACCTTGTGGTCACTGGCAAACACCTCCGGTGACATCATAAATACTGATTGTAGTCTGGCAGCCTGCTCAGTTGAAGTACCACGGACCACTGGGAAATGTCACAGTGGGTCAGTCCAAGCCTGGAAAGCACTAAGAGCACTGGCCACCAGCACAATACTTTGCCAGGTTAGCAAAGGCCCTGCACAATTCCTGCCTGGTGCATTACTCATGTAGAATAGTGTAAACAGACACACCTTTGGCTCTTAATGTTCACAAGAATGGTTTGAGACTGCTACCCACAACCCCTTTACCAGCCATCCCATGACAGTAACTGAGAGAATTGTTGTCTTCCTTCCCCCATTGCTAGCCCGCCCGTACAATAAATGTAACTCAGCAAAAGAGAAGACATTCCATGTAAGAGTTGCACAGCTTTAGGAGAAGCTAAAGTAGCAAACAGCATGAGAGGAAAGGGTCATATAAAAAAAATCAAGATGCATTAGACTGCAATCATGTTCTAATGATAATATCAAGTCATAATGCTCAAGTTAAATTAAAAAAGCCACACTAGTTTTACTGTGGTGTACACTGCTTTAACTCTATGGATTTCTCCTTTTACAAACGTATTTCACCTCCTGGTACAATGCTTTACCCTGGTCTGTACGCATAATGATTTCTGGGATGAATGCTATGATCCATTAGCTGATGAAGAGAATGAATAAAGATTGACTTAATGTGATCCAATGCTAGACATTGCAATAAATCATATACCAACATTTACACAATTACAGAGTGTGTGTATGTGTGTGTGTGTGTGTTTTTTTTTTTTAATCTCATATCTCATAGTGGGTGATGTCACACCATACAATAGAAATGCTAATACCTAGTGTAATTGACCATATGCAATATGTGTGTGTTGGGGGTTGTTATCTCAATGCAGTGCTGGACATTATATTATAATGATATACTGGAAGAGGAGCTATGGAAACAGAGTGGGCACATTTCCATCTCCCAAGTTCCACTTCTAACATGTTATCTGAGTCAAGGAAAGCAACTGCATGTAACAGCTGGTTCTTCCTGGAAGTGTAACTCCCACAAATCTCTGGCAGACTGGTAGATGTATGTTACAATACTGCCATAAGATTAACTCCTTAAGGATGGAGGTCCACTTTCTGGCCCAAATTAAAACCTTGAATTTGAGCTAAAGTTTTGATCCACTGTAATTTAAGAGTTATTCTTCAAGTTAGGATTTAAGTTTTATTTTGGTTGTTACAGGTAACAAAATACAAGGAGTAAAATAAAATTTTAACGTGGAGTGATGGATTGATTTTAGAATTTGGTATGTTTGTCTTGTAAGCTTAATAACCACCACAGAAAACAAAATTGTCACACAGAAGTATATATTTATATAAACATCACAGGCTCTTTACCTAAGACATCACAGGCTCTTTACCTAAGGTTATTTTGACACTTATGAATCTCTGCTTAATATTGCAGTAAAAATAATTTTATTTTTTTCAGATTCTTAACATGTACACGTGATAAGTATATATTTTCAATGTGTATTTCGTAAACCTGTTGTATACTACTATTATGCCTATCCCCATAATAATAATAATAATAATAATAATAACAAAGTATTTAACCATTGACTGAGGACTGAGCCAAATGTATAAGTTGTGAACAAAACAAAACGTAAACAAAACCTGCCATTTGCGCTATATGTCTGTCCAACCGTAATTCCCCTCTTTCATATTAAATGCACCCCCTTATTATATATCATTTTATTCAGGGTAAATAGGGCTTTAATTTAATATCAAATATTTAGCTATGAAACATAATTTAATATGAAAAAAATGGGGAAAAATAAGAAATTTCGTTATTTTTTAGTTCATTTTAACTGTCAATGTCATAATACTGTTTGCTTTTACTGCAATAAAATACACATATTTGTATTCAGCAAAGTCTCACGTGTAAAACAGTACCCCCTATGTACAGGTTTTATGGTGTTTTGGGAAGTTACAGGTTCAAATATAGCACGTTACATTTGAAATTGAAATTCGCCAGATTGGTTACGTTGCCTTTGAGACCGTATAGTAGCCCAGTAATTAAATTTACACCCATAATGGCATACCATTTGCAATAGTAGACAACCCAAGGTATTGCAAATGGGGTATGTCCAGTCTTTTTTTAGTAGCCATTTGGTCACAAACACTGGCCAAAGTTAGCGTTAGTATTTGTTTGTGTGTGAAAAATTCAAAAAACGCCAATTTTGGCCAGTGTTTGTGACTAAGTGGCTACTAAAAAAGACTGGACATACCCCATTTGCAATACCTTGGGTTGTCTACTATTGCAAATGGTATGCCATCATAGGGGTAATTTTCATTCTTGGGCTACCATAGGGTCACAAAGGCAATGTAAGCAATCTGGTGAATTTTAATGTGAAAAAAATGAAACACAAGCCTTTTATTTGATGCTGTAACTTTTGAAAACACCATAAAACCTGCACATGAGGGGTACTGTTGTACTCGGGAGACTTCGCTGAACACAAATATTTGTGTTTCAAAACAGTAAAAGTATTGCAGCAATAATATCGTCCGTGTAAGTGCTGTTTGTGCGTGAAAAATGCAAAAAACACTAATATTTGTGTTCATCGAAGTCTCCCGAGTAAATCAGTACCCCCCATGTACAGGTTTTATGGTGTCTTGGAAAGTTATAGGGTTAAATATAGTGCTAGCAAATTAAATTCCCTATACTTTCGGCATGGGTTGTCAGGCAGGTCCCGCTAATTGTAATTAACTAGGATACCTAATTATGTAAAAATATTACATAAATATATGTGTAGAATTAATATATGTATATATACATATGTGTATATATACGTATATATATATATATATATATATATATATATATATATATTTAAATATTTTTATTTATATATAGGTATATATATAGTGATATATACGTATATATTTATGTATATAGATATATATATATTATTTCGTTCTACGTGTATTTTGATATATATAAATAACACACATCTATATATTTTTAAATTATTTATTTTTAATAATTTTTTAAATTTTATTTTTTACGTATTCACATATTTTTTTTATATTATATATAAATATATATATAACAATAATTATATATATATATATATATATATATATATTAATAGTAAAATACACCTAGACGGTGTATGTATATGTGTATATATATATATATATATATATATACTTAGATCATATATATATAATATATATATACACACATGATCTAAGTATATATATATATATATATTTTTTTTTTTTACACTGATTAACATTTAATTTCATTTATTTCCAGCCAGCAGGGGGACTGCCTGTCATTACAGGCAGTCCCCCTGCTGGCATTGCTGCAGCCAGCTATCCCGGCCATGTGATTGTGAGGTCCTAGCAAGGATATCACTCTCACATGGCCCGGGGGTCTGAAGAGGGCGGATGTCCCTCGGGGGGCTCCCTGGGAGTCTCCCCAACCGCAATCGCCGGCGTTGGATTGCCAGCGACCGCGTAAGTAATAAAAAAACGGAGAGCATACAATTACACCCGGCGGCGTTTAGAGACGCTTAAAAAAGGACGTAATTGTACGCCCTCCGGTCTTAAGGGGTTAAAGGTACATTCAGATTACTCTGGTTTTCAAGTACGTCCTGGGAATGTTACCTTAGCCCAACATCCAGGGGTTGCTACTATTACCCAATTTAATGGTACTCCTTTTATCTTTTTGTTTTGTTTCACCAGTTTATGTCAAAGCTGGTAGTAAAAATTTTTTTGCATTTTTTACATACAGATTACAGGCATTTTTTTTTTAATCTGACATGTGCTATATATATATATTGCTTTTTCTAATATAAAATATTGGTCCTTTCAGAGTAAAATGTTTAATTATACAGTAAGCATACTCACATGCAGACACTGACATCTCAATGACACACACAAGCTCATTGATACACACCTTCATAGACAAAGAATCTCACTGATATACATCAGCTCACTGACATAAAAACACAAGCTTACTAGCAGGCACACACATGCAAGCAAGCTCGCTCACTCACTAGCAGACGTGCACACACACACACACACACAGCTTAATGTCGTGGTACTGGTATCTATAGCATGTCTCTACAGGCTTTTCAACGTAAACACTAACTTTTCCGAGAAAAGGCAGTGTTTACATTGCTTCAAAGTGACACCGCTAGTGTCAGTGCACCTACATTCAGGGCCTCCACACTCTGGAGGCGCTGAACGTTCCCCATAGAGATACATTGATTCAATGCATCTCTATGAGGAGATGCTGATTGGTGTAGCGTTTTGCAGCCAATCCTATGGCAAAGCATTGGATTGGCTGAGATCATCAAGCTTGATGATCTTAGCCATAGAGGCAGGGCCAGTCGAGGGGAGACCAGCACGCTGCGTGGGGAAAAAAAAGGTGAGCAAAAACACTATTTTTAAACACACATATACACCATGACAGACACAGAAACACACATATACCATGACACACACACACACACCATCACAGGCCATGACACAGACTGACCCACACACACACCATGACACAGACAGACAGACACACCATGACACACACACACATATACCATGACACACACACCATGACACAGACAGACGCACACACACCATGACACAGACAGACGCACACACACACACACACCATGACACACACACACACACCATGACACACACACACACATATACCATGATACACACACCATGACGGACAGACAGACACACACCCCATGACGGACAGACAGACACACACCCCATGACGGACAGACAGACACCCCATGACGGACAGACAGACACACACACCATGACAGACAGACACACACACACACACACACACACCATACAGACAGACACACACACACACACACACACACACACCATACAGACAGACACCATGACACAGACAGACAGACACACCATGACAGACACACACACCATACAGACAGACACACACACCATACAGACAGACACACACACACACCATACAGACAGACACACACACACACACCATACAGACAGACACCATGACACAGACAGACACACACACACACCATACCGACAGACCATACAGACAGACAGACACACCATACAGACAGACACCATGACACAGACAGACACACACACCATGACAGACACACACACACACACACACACACACACACACCATACAGACAGACACACACATACAGACAGACCATACAGACAGACACACACACACCATACAGACAGACACACCATAACACACATTACTACTACCTGCCAGGGGGTCGTGCAGTGCAGACGGCTGTCTGTGCTGGTGGCCGCTGGGGAACTTGTGCTGGAGTCTGGCGGCCGCTGGGGGAGGTCTGCTGGCGGCCGCTGGGGGTCTGGTACTGTCGGCCGCTGGCGGCCGCTGGGGGTCTGGTACTGGCGGCCGCTGGGGGTCTGGTACTGGCGGCCGCTGGGGGAGGTCTGCTGGCGGCCGCTGGGGGAGAAGGCTGTTCTGTCTCTGCTCCCCCGCCCTCGCGCGCTGCTGCATGAGACCGGCGCCAGAATATGACGTCATATTCTGGCCGCGGTCTCATTAAGCGGCACGCTGGGGCGGGAGAGCAGAGACAGAACAGCCTGCTCCCCCAGCGGCCGCCAGCAGACCTCCCCCAGCGGCCGCCAGTACCAGACCCCCAGAGGCCGCCAGCAGACCTCCCCAGGCGGCCACCAGTACCAGACCCCCAGAGGCCGCCAGCAGACCCAGGTGTCTGCCCGGCCCCAGGTGCCGACGGCCCACCGGGAAATTTCCCGGTATCCCGGTGGGCCAGTCCGGCCCTGACTCCATAGCTGAATACCATTTGCAAAAACAGACATTTTGGGGTATGTCATAGGATATATTTTGAACCTTTTTTTTAACAAATGGCAAGTTAATTATGAGTTTAAAGTGCATTTTGGTGCATTTTTGTAGCTTACATATTTAAATCATTCCATTAATGCTTATGATTTGCAAAAGTGGACTCCATGGGGTCTATCACATGATATATTTGAGCTTTATTAAGGTGCCATTTTTACCATTTCTTGTCAAAGTTTATGGTATTATTTTTTATTTTTACCTACACGTTGTGTTCTGCTTAGTTTGTAATGTCCCACTGTAATGAAATGATCTTAACTATACTCAGCAACATCTCCTGAGTACAATACCCTATTTGTATAGCTTTGCTAACTAAGTCTTAACCCCAGTCTAAATCCTTAACCAAACCCTAATTCTCAAACAAATCCTAATCCCAAAGGTAAACATGCACACCCAGACACTTAACGTAAAGTTCATATTCTGCGAGGATCTTATTAGGATTGCATTAAATTGGCTCTACTTCCCAAAACAAGATTAATTCTTTCATAGAAATAGATTTATTTCTCAATAAGGATTCAATGACTAAAAAGCAGCGATGTAAAGAAAAAATAATGAACTCTGTAAGCAAGCCCTTGTCTTCAGATAGAAATTACCAGGTTGAGCTATACAATAGAATTGGCAATAGTCCAGCAAGTTATTTACCTTTTATAAGAGCAGAAATAAATAAACAAAAAATGTCTCGTCAATACAATTTTTAAACACTGTGATGTTAGGAGAGATATTTATGGTAAACCAATGCAAATCAAAACTGGATGTCCATGACAAAATTTGCATTCTAAATATAAGTTCAATATAGAAATTAAAGAGTATTTAAAGAAACACTCTAGTATGGGAATTGCAAACCTATATTCCGAATGATGCAGTGCCTCCGTCCCTAGTTATATACAGGTGCCATAAAAAAATAATAAAATAAAGGTTTCACTTTACTTTTTTCCAGCACTCCCTTGGCGCTGCTCGCCTCCCACAAATTCATTGAGGAGGCATGGCTTCCTAAATTGCTGGTTCTATTCAATGCTCCCCATAGAGGAGTATTGTGGACCTGATGTACATGTAAGTTCTGCGTATGCATCTAATTTTTCTTATAGGAAAGCATTGAATGCAGTACTTTCCAATGAGCTGCTGCATTTTATGACCACATTTTACTCAGTCATCGCAGAGGAAGGGGTCCAGGGGCTGTCAGTATGACAGCCACTAGATGCATGTTTAACCCTTGAAGGTAAACAAAACCTTTAGTTTTAGTTGGAGTAACCATTTCTCATTCCTCAAATGACAAAAAAATTGAAAACAAAAAGTTCAACTTACCATTTGTCCATTTCTCTCTGAGCCCGACAACCTTCCTCCACTTCCCCTTGAGAGGAAGTTCATAGAGGAAGAACTTAAAGTATATAAGTATATAAGGGCGGAAGTGGATCCCGTGCCGCCATTGGCTGCCTATCACCAGCCTGTTGTGCATACTGGAATCAGAACACCAGTTTTAAAGAGAATTGATAGTAGCCATAACCAGCATTGCTTTTTGCAATGAACAAATAAAACAAAAGCAATTGAAATAGTTCAACATAATGAATGCTTTAAGTGTTTCCCCAAATTCAACTGAAAATGCAACTTATAATGACTTCTTCACTTTCAACATTTTTCAACCTCCTGAACAGAATCCCTCACAACAAAACATATATGCAAAACAGGTGTTTCTCAAGCACACCTGATGCAACTAAACAAGGGATTCATTAGTTGCACCAGATATGCTTGAGCTGGAACACTTGAACTACCTGAACTGGCTAGGGGTTTGTTGATTGTCACGTTTGACTGCATGTTAGAAATATGGCCAATACTAAAAATTGGTCTACAAAGTTAAGAGCAGAGATCATTGCACTTTATAAATAAGGAACAGGATACACAAAGATAGCGAAGGCACTGAATGTTCCTAGAGACACCATTGGAAACATAGTTTTCAAGTTCAAAGTTGAAGGAATAGTGGTAACACTACCTGGACGGGGCAGAAAAAAGAAGCTGTCAATGGCTGCACCCACATTTCTGAGAAGGCAGATTGTTAAAAAACCCTTGCGTGACTGCTAAGGACCTGCAGAAGGACTTGGTGGCAACATGTACTTGTCACATCCTGCTCTGTTCTGTGGAGAGGTCTGGCCTTGGCTTCTGGTATCCAGTACTCTTGTTACAATTCTTGTTTTGTTTTTCTTGTTTTTCTGGTTTTCTATTCTATGTCTGGTTTTCTTTATGCTGGGATTTCTGGGTTCATTCCTATAGTCCGTCCCTGGATTTCCCAGTTTCTTGGATTCATTTAAATGTTTGTTTTATTTGCCACACCCGTTTGTTTTCCATCATTCCTTTTGTTTCAGCCTGGACCTGCAGCAGTGTTTCAAGTCTCTGCCCTTTCTTGCAGGTAAGTGCTATATATGTCTGCTTTGGTTGTTTTAGCATACATTAGGCAGTTTAGGACCTGCCAGATATGGGGTACATTGGCGTTGTTGGCAGGCTTATGCAATGTATGATCATATAATGTGACTAAATCCCCATGATTTTCATAAGTAGTACTTAGTTATTTCTCCTCTTGTTTTGCCTTGTTTTAGTTTGTATACCCTGTCCATGTACAGTCCTGTCCAGTCATGCCCATGTTATGTTCATGTTTCCCTCATGTCTTGTGTACATGTTCTGGATTTAGCTTACTATCTTTCTCTGGTTCTGGGTTCTATTAGTTCTGTCTTGTTTTCATGTTTGGTGCCTTTCCTAGTCTTGCCTTGTTTCTAGTACTGGATACAATCTTGCTGCAGAGCCTCCCTATTCAGCTCCTGGGAGGTCTGCTTAATTTCCAAGCTCCTAGTTCCTGGTATCCGCATAAGCTGAATCAGGGTTCTGGTATGTGGCTGCACAAACGCTGGTGCTCAACACCAGGGGGCGTGCGGTTACCCTGCACCAGACCCTGCTAATCCACCTCCACACTGTGACTACTCTGATCATCAGGCATACTGGGTCCTGGTCCTGCACTGCCGCCTGGATAGTGTCTGGGTCCCGGGTGGTGAGTGTGAGTACTGCACAAGGGCATATTAACTAAGTGTCGTGACAGTACTGAGGTTTCAGTGAGCACAGTAAGGTGCATACTAAATGCAGAAGATTTCCATGCTAGAACTCCAAGACGTACGCCATTACGGACAAAAGAGCATAAGAAAATTCATCTCCAATATGCCACAGAAGTTTGGGGATTCTGTTCTGTGAAGGGATGAAACAAAACTAGAACTTTTGACCCAATGGATCAGCAGTACGTCTGTAGAAAGAAAAATTAAGTATATTCTGAAAAGAACACTGTGCCTACACTGTGACCTCACGATCACATGGACGGCATAGCCTAAAAAAAAATAATACATGTTAAAACAGTTTAAAATTAAATTATATATACTTAGATCATATATATATATATATATATATATATATTTTTTTTTTTTTTTTTAATTTATATATACTTAGATCATATATATATATATGTATATATATTTTTAACGTATTAACATATTTATTTAATAAAAATAAATAAATATGTTAATACGTAAAAAAAAATAAAAAAATATATATATATATGTGTGTCAATTCATTCTAACTGTATTTTAAAATGTATATATATATTTTGATATCAAAATACATGTAGAACAAAATAATATATATCTATATACATAAGTATATACATATATATATCACTATATATATACCTATATATCAATAAAAATTATACTCTACATATATATTTATGTAATAATTTGACATAATTAGGTGATTTTATTAATTACAATTTGTGGGACCTGCCTGACAACCGAGGCCAAAAGTACAGGGAATTTAGTTTGCTAGCATTATATTTAACCCTGTAACTTTCCAAGACACCATAAAACCTGTACATGGGGGGTACTGTTTTACTCGAAAGACTTCGCTGAACACAAATATTAGTGTTTCAAAATGATATCGTCAGTGAAAGTGACATTTTTTGCATTTTTCACACACAAATGGCATTTACACGGACAATATAATTGTTGTGATACGTTTTACTGTTTTGACAACACTAATATTTGTGTTCAGCGAAGTCTCCTGAGTATAACAGTATCCTCCATGTACAGGTTTTATGGTGTTTTCAAAAGTTAAGGAGTCAAATATAAGGCTTGCATTTCATTTTTTTCACATTGAAATTCACCAGATTTGTTACGTTGCCCTTAAGGACCGTATGGTAGCCCAGGAATGAAAATTACCCCCTGTATGGCATACCATTTGCAATAGTAGACAACCCAAGGTATTGCAAATGGGGTATCTCCAGTCTTTTGTTAGTAGCCACTTAGTCACAAACACTGGCCAAATTTGGCGTTCAAATTAGTTTTTTGCATTTTTAACACACAAACAAATATTAACATGAACTTTGGCCAGTGTGAGCAAGTGGCTACTAAAAAAGACTGGACATACCCTATTTGCAATACCTTGAGTTGTCTTCTTTTGCAAATTGTATGCCATCATGGAGGTAATTCTCATTACTGGGCTACCATACGGTCTTAAAGGCAACGTAACCAATCTGACGAATTTCAATGTGACAAAAACTGAAAAATGTAACATGCTATATTTGACCCTGTAACTTCCCAAAACACCATAAAATCTGTACTGTATTACACATGAGACATTGCTGAATACAAATATGTGTATTTTATTGCAGTAAAAGCAAACAGAATTATGACATTCACAGCTAAAATGACACGTAGAACCAATTTTTTTTTAAATTCTTATTTTCTCCCATTTTTTTTATATTTTATTCATATTAAATTATGTTTCATACCTAAATATTTGATGTTAAATGAAAGCCCTGTTTTCCCTGAATAAAATGATATATAATAAGGGGGGTGCACATAATATGAAAGAGGCGAATTATGCCTGAACAGACATATAGCGCAAATCCCAGGTTTTGTTTACGTTTTGTTTTGATCACAACATGTACATTTGGCTCAGTCCTTAGGGGGTTAAAACTGACTACAACATTTAGAATTAGTTTTTTTTGTTTAGCTTATGGTGGAAAGTCTCTATTAAGAATATTTTGCTGTGACATATACCTGGCTAATGAGAAGTGAAATGCTGAAAGAAAAAGAAAATTCTAGTTGAGGGAATATGCAATTTGAAGACAAAGAAAAATCTACAATCTTTGTTGGGTAAATTGTTAGAAGCACAATTCACCCGAGATTGTTTTTTAGCAGTGGATATTTTTTTCGTTAGTGTGCATTAGTAAGACACAAACACATTTTATAAGAGTGACTTTGCCAGTAAAGATTGGTTGAGAAGTCTGGGATTTATGTTTGAGAAACTTTATTAGAAGATTTTGTTTGAGGATGTCTTAGGAGAATATATCATCTATTGAGTTTACAAGTTTATGGTATTATTGTCTAAATGTGTAGATCATCTATATTAATTTAGTTATTTGTATTATTTTGTGAAAAGTCTGGAATAGGACTGAAACAATGATGATTTGTATGCGTGTTATTTTTACATCATAAAGAATATTAACAAAGTCCTACTGAGTGCACTTTACTGGAAATACATGTATTATTTTGAAAATAAATTAACCAAGACTCATTAGAAAAGTAAGCTTTTTAATACCCCATCATAAATGTCCTATCTGTAGGATTTTCCATAGCTCAGATTTAGCTTAATGCAGCTAATATGCCCGATCAATGCCTCTGTTATAGGCACAAGTATAAACGTTTGTGTTTCATTTTTCTATTTTATGTCTGTAATAATATGGTCACATGTTTTCTTTGCCATTGGCAGCACATTTTCAGGAGATCATTTTGGAGATGTGAAGGTCTTCCCTTACAGTACAAGCAATGATCGGAATAATGGATATGCATTGTGAGTTCAAAGGGATGAACAAAATACTTTCTCTTTTTTAATAATGGCCGCGCTCAACATCCCAAGAATGTCAGCAATATTGGAAGATGTAACCAACCTAATGCTCTGCTCAATTTACCTACTCCAAATCACACAAAACAACGTTTTTCTAATACCAGCTGAACAGTAAAATGGAGTAAAAAACAAACAACCTTAAAGGAATATTGTTCCCGGTCACTGTTCCGGTCCTGCAAAGACTTATGCTGTGCATTAAGGTGCCTAATGCTTCTTGAGCTAATTCAACTCTATGAGGAAATCCTGATTGGTGCATAGCAATTATAAAGCATGTGCAGTAGATTCCCCAATGCTTTCCTATATCCTCACTGATAATATCAACTGATGGGACCACATCGAGACCGGCATTGGGTGGGAAACAAACGTTGTTCATGTCGTGGGGGGGCATATATCAACAGAAGTACCTCTAACATAGTTACAGGTTTGTATTTTAAAAGTTAGAGGGTTCTTTAAAGAAAAAATGGGAATTGGGGGCACACCAAGAACAAGCATTTAAAGAAACAGAACACACACACAAATGAAAAATGCAGTTTTGAATTTTACAAGGCTACTTAAAATCACCTATCCTAGCAAACAAATATGGGGATTTGGTTACAAAATATGGCCATATTGTGTTAAGCCCACCACTAGAGTGTTTAAAGAGTGCTCTTTAAACGCACAGCAGAAAAACACCAAACATTTAAGGGTATTTCTGTTGTGTCACTGCATCATAAAAATCTACAAAAAAAATCAGGTAAGTATACTAATGGACATGCTAAAGTTTATTTGTATATTGTGACATAATTTTGTGTGGTTTTCAGTTGTGAATTGGGGGAGGAGCATAGGCCGACCCTGACCAAATGCCGAGGGACATCGGCGCTGTATACAGGTAAGTCACTGAAGAGGTTTTAACCTCTTCAGCAACTTGGGATGGGGGGTGGGAGGGAGAGGAGACCTGCAAGGAGCCAGTTTTCACCTCCATAATTTAAGTGCCTGGGTTGATATCTTCTTCCTAATTTATCAGCTGTTCCAGCATGGTGTTGGGAATCACGTCCATTGAGCACCTGCGTTTTTTGCTGGTGAGTGATTAATTTGGGGTAGACTTATCTGCACTCTTTACTGAACATATGCATCAATTTGAGCATTATGTAGTCCCATACTGATTAAGTAATTCATATAAACACAAGTATTCAAATAATAGTATTTATTTATATAACCATGAAAGTAAAATTTAGCTTTCTGTTAGTTTCAGAACATCATAGGATCTAGATGCGATTATTACCCAACTTAATAGTATTCATTTATAGACAGTGGAAGGATGAAATACTGAACTGAAAAATATAATAGGCCTTATGTCATTAGGTCTTCAAGCACTCAAATGACTGAAGCAGTAGACTCCATTTGAAAATACATCACTGTAACAGACTGTAACTAAATGGAAAGTTGTATTAATTATTCCAAACCATTTGACAATAAGTATTTTTGCAGAATAAGTTCTGGTAATATACACTTAAACGCATTAAAGCAAGGGAGGATGCTTTTGCTACATAGTAATTATTTTGAATTAAATGGAAGAAAAAAGTTAAATGAATTAGGGTTTTGCATTCAAAATAAAAATAGCAGACTGTTAAATCATTGCAATTTTTTTTAGCAATGCTCTATTGGAAAATAGAATTAAATGATTTTTCCTTAATTGTGTAATTAATTAGAAGACATTATGTTTAAACTGTATGAACAGTAACAAAATAAATATGATATAAGTATTGAACTTCATCTGACCCAAAAACATGACGTAACTGAGGCAATTTTCAGAAGTGATAGATTTGTGTTTAGTTATACCAACAATAATTCTATACAGAAAAGTCTTACAAAATAGAGGGTTTTTAAATCATTCCTTAAAATGGTTCTCTAATAGCATAACAACTGCAATGTATTGCTGCAGTTTTAGTGGAAAATGTATGCTTGTTTAAACATACATTTATTCTACACTTTTCACTGGTGTCCCTAGAAGCAAGACATCAGTAAAACACATAGGATGCAATACAGGACTAGACATGTGCAATTTGTTTTGGTCCGAATCTGAATTTGGATCAATTTCAGGCAAACCACTCACGGAGAGGAACCTGCCTTATATCCCATAAGCGGGGATTAAACCGCTGTACGCACTTCACTCCAGAGCTGGATATTAGCTCTGGTAAATGTGAGTTTTATACTATTTCTTTTCACACCTATACCTGAATTTTACGTACTACACCATTGGTTGTTCCTTGTTCCTTTTTATCTTTCATATCAAGTGATACCACTATACAAGTAGAAGACCTCAACATCCAAGGACACTTGTAAGGACACAATAGCTGGACTATTTCTCTCCTTTTTTGTTTAACCATTGGATTTTATATTTGTGCGCAGCCTTTTTTATTGTATTTATTTATCTTATTTCAAAGGGTTTGAGGGATTCCCTTTTTTTAAGGTTGCTGCCAAAAGTTATCTAGCGCTGTCTTATTCTTTTTATTTAATTCGGACATTCGGGTACTTCTGAATGTCCGAATAGATGAATTGCCGAATTGCTGAACTGTCGAAGTCCCGAAGTTACAGAATTTCCTTAGTGTCAAAGTGCCGAAGTTGCTGAAGTTCCAAAGTGTCAACGTGCCGAAGTGCCGAAGCACAGTATTGCCTAAGAACTAATATACTTACCCAGTGGATGAATGAAGAATGTTACACTGTATAACATTGTGGCTGCTCACTGTAAAAAATAAAAAAGGTCCACCCTCCCGAGGGGCATGTCTATTAAACAGTGAGCAGCCGGTGGCTGCTCACTGTTAAAAAAAAAAATGCCCCTATTGCCCCCCACCTATTGTATGTAGCAATCTGATTGGTTGGCTTGAAATCCACCAATCAGAGTGCTCTGTGTCATTTTACACAGCGTGGGAAAGTTCTTTGGAATTTTCCCACGCTGTGTAATTTGACTCATAACTCTCTGATTGGTTACTTTCAATCCACCAATCAGAGAGTTATGAGTCAAATTACACAGCGTGGGGAAATTCCAAAGAACTTTCCCACGCTGTGTAAAATGACACAGAGCAGTCTGATTGGTGGATTTCAAGCCAACCAATCAGAGTGCTGTGACAGATAAATGTAGAGACTTACCTGTCAGAGCACTCTGATTGGATGGCTTAAACCCACCAATCAGAGTGCTCTGAGCCTAATTGCAAGGCAGGGCAAGGCTTTATAAGCCTTTCCTCGCCCTGCAGAGCTCAGTCTGCGTGGAGTCCTCCATGGGTGAAGATTTTTTTTGCGCTCTTTTTTTTGCGTCGGTTATTATGGATTTTTTATTTGGCCTTTTTTTGAGATGAAAAAAGAAGATTTTAGAAGAAAGAAAACATCAAATGGTAAGTTTAATTTTATTTGTTTTTACAGGTACTTAGTTAATGGTTTCCCCCTCATTATTTTTAGGGTGAGGGGGTTAGGTAGGGGTTAGTTTTTCGGGGAGGAGGGTGACTAGGGGTTTGGGGACCCCTGGTCACCTGGGAGAGGGGGGGTAATTTTTTATTTAGGGCCCCCACCCACCACTCGGGGTGGGGGCCAAGGGGGGAGGACATTAGGTCCCCCCTTATTAGTATTTAGTGCCCCCACCCACCGCTCAGGGGTGGGGGGCAGGACATTAGGTCCCACCTTATTCTAATTTAGGGCTCCCACCCACTGCTCATTGGTGGGGGCCAGGGGGAGGACATTAGTTCCCCCCCTAATTAGTATTATCAGGGGTGGGGGCCGGGGGGGAGGACAATAGGTTTTTTTTTTTACAGTGAGCAGCCATAGGCTGCTCACTGTTTAATAGACATGCCCCTACTCGTGGTATAGCGAGTAGGGGCCAAATTTACTAAAAGTCATTTTTACTTAGTATTAGTAAATTTGGCTGAAAGACCAATTTAGGTCTTTCAGCCTTCTGGTAGATAACTCCCTAATACCGTGGGAATTAGGGAGTTATCTACTAAGCAGCTGCAAGAGAAGTCCCTAAGTGCCAAAGTGCCAAAGTTCTGAAGTGTCGAAGTGCCAAAGTCCCAAATTGCCGAAGTCCCAAATTTCGGAATGCCGAACCGAAAATTTTCCCCATGCAAATGCCTATACAGGACTGTCAAGCCAATGCATATAACTATAAAATTAACAAAAGCATTGACATACTAGGCACTATTTTTATAGTAACACCTCTTGTGTATCACATATTTAACGCTAATACCATAATTAAAATTCCCTATGTTGTTTCTCCAAATTTGTTTGTTTAAAAGAACCTTCAAAAAACATATAATTAGAAAGAACAAAATTAATAGGTAAACTTGTTTGAACTCAAATATATCCTTTTTTAGAGTGAGTGGATCTATTCAGTATGACCCTTTCCATTAATTTGTGAAAAATCTTCAGATTGTAGGATTGATATAGGAAGAGTACAAAAGAAATATAAAAATACACATACAGTAATAACTTTGATATGAAGGGAACACTCAACAAATCATAACCACGACAGCATGCTGTAATGTTTTTGCTATTAGGAATGCTCTGGTGTCCCCAATGTAAGTAGTCAAACCATTTAAAAAATGAGAAATTGATAGACAAAGCAAAACCAACCTCCCAAAATGTTTCAACTACATCAATTCTAAAAATAAAGACCAGGAAGAGGCAGAAATTTTAAATAACTATTTTTCTTCAGTATATATTAATTAGGATCCTATGGCAAGAGATATGCAAATGATTGCTACAAAAAAAACTGGCAGGCAACTTGTGATTGGATGAATCAAGACAATATGCTACAGCAGTTAAAGAAAATTAATGTAACTAAAGCTGGGGGGCCTGAAGGTATTCACCCACGAGTACTTAAAGAGTTAAGTGTGTAAATAAGTGAACCTCTGAATTTAATCTTTCAAGATTCTTTTCTTTCAGGAATTGTACCGGAGGATTGGAGGAAGGCAGATGCTGTTCCTATATTTAAAAAGGGTTCAAAATCCTTGCCTGGAAATTACAGACATGTGAGCTTAACTTCTGTGACTGTGAAAGTATTTGGAGGGCTATCAAGGGGTAATATTCAGGAATTCATTGGAAAGAACTTTGTAATTAGCAATAATCAGCATTGTTTTATGAAACATAGATCATGTCAAACTAACCTAATTGCATTCTACAAAGAAGAAAGTAGAAGTATAGATCAGGGTGTTGCAGTGGATGTGATCTACTTGGATTTTGCCAAGGCATTTCATACGGTTCCTCACAATAAATTAGTGTGCAAACTAAAAGAAATTGGTCTAGATTAATATGTTTGTTCTTCAGTAGAACATTGTCTTAAGCATACAGTACAATGAGTTGTCATTAATGGTACATTTTCAAACTGGACAAAAGTGGTAAGTGGTTCTGTTTTGGGACCACCTTTATTTAACATATTTATAAATTATCTTGAAATAGGCATTGGAAGTCATGCTTTAGTGTTTGCAGGTGACACAAAACTGTGTAAAGAAATAAAATGTGAGTAGGATATTGCTCTGCTGTAGAGGGAATTAGATAAATTGGGGAACTGGGCACTAAAATGGCTGATGAAATTTAATGTAGAGAAATGCAAAAATATACACTTTGGGGTAAAGAATGCACAAGCAATTTACACCCAAATGGTAGTGAATTAGGGATAACACACAAGAATTTGGAAATTGTTATAGACAACAAATTAGGCCACAATATGCAATGTTAATCTGCAGTTGCTAAGGCCAGTAAGGTTTTGTCATGTATAAATAGGGGCGTACATTCTCAGAATGAAAATATAATTTTTCCTCTTTAGAAATTTCTGGTAAAACCACACCTTGCATATGCTGTGCAATTTTGGACACCTGTTCTATAGAAGGATATCATGGCACTAGAAAAGTGAAGAGACGGGCTACGAAATTGATAAAAGGAATCGATCAAGATCATTTTAGTCATGAAGAAAGGTTAAAAAATGTAAATCTCTTTAGTTTGAAAAAAAATGGCGCCTGGGATGGGAAATTATGACATTACACAAATATATTTGGAGCCAAAACAAACCATTGTGTGGAAATCTATTCATAAACAGGGTTATATACAGGACACAAGATCACGCATTTAGGCTGGAAGAAAGAAGATTTCATCTAAGGCAAAGAAAAGTTTTTTTTACAGTAAGAACTATAAGGATTTGGAATTATCTGCCTGAAGAGGTGGCTTTATCAGAGTCCATACAGATGTTTAAATAACAGTAGGATAAATACTTGAAAAAATACAACATACAGGGATATCATTTCTAATTAGTGGGGTAAAAGCTGTTTGATCCAATGAGATATCTGACTGCCATTTTGGGGTCAAGAAGGATTTTATTCCTAGTTTGTTGAAAATTGGAAGCTCTTCAGACTGTTTTTTTTTTGCCTTCTTTTGGATCAACAGCAAAAACATTGTGAGAAAGGCTGTACTTGATGGACGCAAGTCTCTTTTCAGCTATGTATGTAACTATGTAATTTACTAGGAGTGCAGTGCTTAGCTTGGCTGCGAGAGATCTTTTGATGCTCTCAACCATAGAGCTGGCACTGTAGGGCTTATCTCAGGAGAGCCAATGTAAGCTCCTAGCAGGTGCTTTCAGCTTTCCATGCCAAATGGCTTCTCTAAGACTGTTGTACCAAAGATGTGCAAAAGTCTTCAATAAAAGAGGCACGAGGTGGATTCCAAAAAAAGGTGTGATATTTATTATTGGATTCAAATTAGCACTCAGAATTTACACAATAATAGCATAACTTTTTACATTAAAGGGACACTATAGTCACCAGAACAACTACAGCCTATTGAATTTGTTCTGGTGAGTAGAATCATTACCTTCAGTTTTTTTGCTGTAAACACTGTCTTTTCAGAGAATATGCAGTGTTTACATTACAGCCGAGTGATAACTTCACTGGCCACTCCTCAGATGGCTGTTAGAGATCCTTCCTGGGTCATGGCTGCCTAAAATCCATCCAAACATTCAATATCTCCTCCCTCTGCATGCAGATACTGAACTTTCTTAATAGAGATTCATTGATTCAATTCATCTCTATGAGGAGATGCTGATTGGCCAGGGCTGTGTTTGAATTGTGCTGGCTCTGCCCCTGATCAGCCTCCTTGTCAGTCTCAGCCAATCCTATGGGGTGATTGGATCAGACCACCACTTCTGATGATGTCAGAGGTCAGAGGAAGTTCACAGGTAAGGGCAGCAGCTTTAGACTTGAATACAAGTAAGATTTTACTATCTTTAGGGAGGCAAAGGGAGCCAAGGGGGCTAGATAGTGGTTTAACACTATAGGGTCAGGGATTAATGTTTGTGTTCCTGACCCTATAGTGCTCCTTTAACCCCTTAAGGACCAAACTTCTGGAATAAAAGGGAATCATGACGTGTCACACACTTCATGTGTCCTTAAGGGGTTAAATAACATTTACAAAATATTATTTGGGCTTCCTTAGTCAATTACCCCCGTCAGTTTAAATAAAAATGTAGCTATTTTAATGTAGATTGTTTGTATCATCATTATTTTGCAGTATTTTTTATCCTTATATCTGAAATGCATCACAGCTAAAGATTAAAACAAGTCGATGTTACCTGTTTCGTTGAGGTATGGATGGAATTCTTCTTTTCAGCAATAAATAATACACAGGACTAATTCTAGTGTGTTTTTTCATACAGATTTAGAGTTTTTTTTTATTGTCTTCATATCTCTCTTACTCTGGTTCTAGGAGATTGACAGGTTTGCAAATTCTATCTAGAAGTTCAATCCCGTATAAAGAGAATAGGAGAAAAGTAATCCCATCTATTCGCAATTTAAACACAGCCACAGAACTGCTCTAGACTGACAACTTCAGCTCTAATAAAACATGCTTCCCAAGCTTACTGTATATATTACCTTATTTAAAAATACCTATAAGGGCCTCGGAGCTTGCACAGGCATCCAATAATTGGCATGAGAAACTGGAGATTATGGAGACAACAGGTTTTTTTCTGCATAGGAATGTGTGATTGACAGGAGCATTGGTTTTGTGGACAACTATGCTATCATCCTGCCATTTAAGAAATATTTTTTTCTGAAAAGCGTAAATAGCTATGGAAATAAAGAAAGTGCTCATTTTGAGGGCATAATGGATAAAAATAACAAAATGTTTAAAACTACACTAGTGAATGGAAAATTGCGACTGGAGCTTTGAGAGCACATTGCTTGCATAAAAGTATTTAAATGAGAAGATATGTTGTTAAAGGAACACTCCACTGCCCCCCCCCCCCCCCCCCACACACACACACATAAAAGAAAATAATATTCAGCAAATATGCACCCAATAAAAACATGCATACAATTATGATTTTTTTTATTGGTGGTTGTGGCGGGACCGCCGCTATTCGTGGGTTTTGCCCTTCTTTAGTATCTGTGTTGCCTGTATATTTGTGTGCTGTGCCTGCTCCCCATTAGGGAGTGTTCCCGAAAAGTGAATCTATTCGCCTTACGAACGGGGACCACCTTAATGAACCACTTAGAATGTCGATTAGAACGTTCACACTTCACAACAAGGTGTCAAACCAAAAACCACCAGAGAAGCCTGGATGGCTGCCATTTTGTATAGACGAACGACAACCAGGGGGAGCATTCGTGGAAGGTGTCTCACCATTGGAATGTTCACGCCAATCAATTGGAACGTTAACAACTCGCAACATAAGTGTGAAACCACAAGGGAAGTAATTAATGAGTGCTTCCCTGGATAGCCGCCATTCGTATAAGCGAGCGCCACCTAAGGGGAGCATTCGTAGTCTGAAGGGAGACGCTTCTCTCTCTCCTGGTTTCACATAGCGACCCTGCAAACGGAGATGGTTCAAGGCAGGTACTGTTATGGGGGGTCCCTGGGATTGGTGTGGGCATCCTTTGGGGACAATGGCTGGTTTGGCGGGCTTTCTGTAACTGGGAATCAATGAGGCAGGAAGCTTTCCCACGCTGTGACTCCCAGATGCAGATGGACCCTATATTTGGGTGGCGGGAATAGGGGACAAAGGTGCTCCTGGGAAGAAGACCCTCTGTCACCAGAAGTGGGAAACCCTGTGGTCAGTGGCATACATAAAACCCATGGGGCCCCGGTGCGAAAACTGATCCTTGCCCCCCCCCCCCACGCACTTACTCTGCGCGGGCTGGGGCCGCAACACATGGTGGCGGGCACCTGGTTGCAGGGGTCGCAGGACTGTGACCCCTGCGACCGCGATATGTACGCCAGTGCATGCAGATACACATACACTTAAAGGACCACTACAGACACCCAGATGCCATCAGCTCAATTAAGTGGTCTTGGTGCCAGGTCCCTCTAGTTTTAACCTTGCAGATGAAAACATAGCAGTTTCAGAGAACCCTCACTGCCTCTAGTGGCTGTCTTATTTACAGCCGCTAGAGGAGCTTCCGCGATTTTCACTGTGAAAATCACAGTGAGAAGACACTTAACGTCCATAGGAAAGCATTGAGTAATGCTTTCCTGTGGGCGGTTTGAATGCGCGCGCGGCTTTTGCCACACACCCGCATTCGGAGCTGAGAGGTGGATCGGGGCGGAGAGATCCCCAAAGTTAAGTGCTTAAGACACACACACACTCTCACGAACAGACGCATACACACTAGCTAACAGACACACACATTTACTGACAGACACATACTCAGTGGCAGACATACATACACATACATACACACTCACTTACAAAACACACACTCACTAACAGATGCACACAAACACTCAGTAACAGACACACACAGTAACACACTCACTGACACACTCTAACACTAACACACACATACTAACACTAACACACACACACACTCTAACACACATACACTCTAACAATAACACACACACACACACACACTAACACACACACACACACACACACACTCACACACGTTTAAAAAATTCATCCCCCAGCCTCCCTACCTTAGGGAGTGCTGAGGGGATTCCCTGGGGTCCAGTGGTGTCACCCGGCGGGCAGGCTTGCGGGTGCGCGAGGCAGCACTCTCCCCTGAGTGCTCCCTCTTCAGCTCCCTCGCGCGCCGCGTACTGATGTCCGAGCCGGAAGATGACGTTACTGGGGGGAAATGGGTCTCTTTATACTTTCCATGGTTCCTGTTTGGCTGAAGGAAGGGAATTAGCAGAGGTAAGCGGTTGGGTTACCAGGCGGTCCACTACAGTGGTATCTAAAAACAGCTATGAAAGCTGCATGAATCGTTTGCAAGCCCTCCTCTTCTAACTCCACCCAGACTTTCTGTGGCTGTCTAATCACATACTTCCCAATGCAGCTCTGTAAGAAGTATTTGCAAGGCAGGTGCTCTAGGCAATTTATATAGAGTAAAGAAAATAAGGATTCTTTTTCCTCAGAGAAATTCCTCTTAGTTACTAATAAGTAGATAGGCTGATAAAAGGTGAGTGCAATATATAACACTTAGTGAGGAAGTGAAAACTTAATAGTGGAGGATAGGTGTATAAATTATCCAATTGGTAAACCAGCAGGCTTTATTTGTTTTGCCTAAAATGTATTACCCATAAACGATACTATCCATTTAATATTAAAATAGTGGTACTATTTTGGTCAGTATCCTAAAATATCTCAATTGTCCAATGTAAATGAGTACATCAGTTTGAAAAAAATAGATTCCCAAGAAACTTATGGTCTAATTAGAACTAGAGAAAATAGTCTAATTTCAAACCGTGGTGCTCTAGGGTTAATAGGGTACAACTAAGCTGTTGACTGGCTTAAAGCCACATCAGGGGGTTTACCGCTAGAATCCTGAAAAATGGAATCAGCAGTTGGAAATGGAGCAGCATATAACTATAAATACTTGGGGCAAACAAATAAAAAAAGTATATGTGTATTTGGTGATCCACATATGTCAGACTAAATACAGCAGTGGTATAGGATACATCAACTTTCCAGATCCCCTAAAAAAGCAATCCTGATTAGGATTTCTAAAGAGCTATTGTCCTCATAAGGTAACTGGGTTTGTAACTTCCTCCTCCAGTGAGCTGTGCATACATACTGCTTTCCCCATGTATGCGTCTGAATATTGGCAGCTTCAGCTAGACCAGGCTTCCCCAAACTCCGGCCCTCCAGAAGTTGCTGAACTACAACTCCCATGATTCCATGAATGAAGTAGATAGGCTGAGAATCATGGGAGTTGTAGTTCAGCAATATATGGAGGGCCGGAGTTTGGGGAAGCCTGAGCTAGACAGTCCCTAAGACACCTTCGTGGGTGCCACTTAAACTATAAGTCCCTATTGCTGCAGTTTAACTCCTCCAAACATCTAAAGATACTTGGTACAAATCCCTCCCAACTTAGATTTCTTCCTCGTAACAAACAAAAAGTATGTTGAGTCAAATTTTTTTTTTAAAGTCACAAATTATGGTCTATATTTTGCAATTCCCTTTTTTGGGGATCTAGATTTAGTTAGTCTAGAAGATATTTAGCAACTAACTATTAGGAGCGCTTCTTATATTGCGTACTTTATTTATTCTACGAATTAAACATTCTAATGTAAAAAATGGTATTCAAATTTGTTTTGTGTTACGCAGCTGTACTTCAAGGGTTTCAAAATTTATGATGCCTCAAGTCTCCTTTCATTTTATAGACAATAGCACAAGCTGTAAAGCATGGAGAATATACACAATGTAATTATTGCCCATTTTAATTTTTTTGACGTGCGCAGAAATCTTGTGTTTTCCTCTACCTCTTACTTCCAAAGATTTCACATGTGCATATTAGCTATTGGATGTGAAGCTGCAATTTAAGAAAATCATTGCATTTATTTCCAGACAATTTTCTGCTATTATTGGGATAAAAATCTCCATAAGATCTGAAGTACTGTAGAATAAAAATGCCCTGCAGGAATGTAGCTTCGATTTGAAGAATAATAATGTTCCTTTCATATGGATTAATGCACATGCAACAGAAGCAAGTGAGTTAGTACTGTGTTTAACTGCTACGCATAAGTTTGCCCCCGGCCATGCTAATTTGCATAAATAATTATGTATGTGTGATGTAACCGGATATGACATCACAGTATGTAACCCACAGGGAATGACATATGTGTAAAAAATACTTTTGGAAAGGGGAAAATGCTCTAAATCACACAAAAAAAACTACTTACAGGCTAAATCTGCTGTATAGAGTGATCGCTCTACAGTTTGGGGAGATTGGACTGCTCGTCTGAGTGCTCTGTCAATGGACCCAGCAGCATGCTGTCTGCGTCACATCCCTGTCTGCTTCATAGACAATAAATACAAATGCACAGGGGATTGTGTTCACTAAACACCAATTGTAATGAATTACAATCTGAATAACAAAATAAAGGTTCAAATAGCGAAGCTGTGCCTATGCTGAATTGGAGAATTTTATAAAAATATTTTTTTACTATAATTTACAATTAACAACAGCTCTAGTGGCAGTAATTCAGACGACCACTAGAGGTGCTTCCTAGGCCAGTGCTGCACTGTGTGCAGCACCTACATTCAGTGTCTCCACACTCTGCATGGAGACGCTAAATGCTCCCCATAGAGATGCAGATAGGCGTCCCCATAGGCGGGTTAGAGGGGGCACTTGCCCCACCTGGATTTTTTAACATGCTCCCCCCTCCCACAGGTAATTTTAACTTGGAGCTTGACAGCTCAGTCTAAGGGAAAGAAGGAGGGAGATGCTGGGGGCTGGAGGGAGGTGCTGAGGGCTGCACTTAGGCTGCCCGGAGGGGGCGGAGGGAGCACTGTGAGGCTTCCTTCCGAATCCCTACCCTCTATGCTCCACCTTAGCATTCAGGCCCCACCTTCTGTACACAAGTCCCACCCCCTGCCACTGCAATCACGCTGCTGTGTTTTATGTAGTGAGCATCTGTGTGTCAGTGAGCGTGTTTGTAGTGAGCATGTGTATATGTGTTAGTAAGCATGTGTATATGTGTTAGTGAGCTTGTCTGTCAGTGAACTTGTGTACTTGCCTGTAGTGAGCTTGTGTGTGTGTAAGTGAGTTTGTCTGTAGTGAACATGTGTGTGTGTCAGTCAGTTTGTAGTGAGCATCTGTATGTCTGTGTGTTAGTGAGGTTGTCTGTAGTGAGCACGTGCAGGGCCGGACTGGGGATACAAAGCAGCCCTGAAAAAAAAAATCTATGCCAGCCCCATAAGTCATTGCGCCATATATTGCCGTATGTAATATGTAAGGCAACGTCTTGCCACTCCAGATGGTTGAGTATATATAACATAACTTAGCTTTTATTCAGCAACTGCCACAAAATATCAACGTTTCAGTTCTAGTGCAGAACTTTCGTCAGGATCTTCCTTTCGTCAGGATCTTCTATTTTATTTGCTAAACAAGCACCGGGCACTAATTTATTATAACAGGAGTGCAAGTATTTGGATTTTTTTTATAAATAAATATATATTGTGGCAGCATGGCCAGGCTCTTCACAATAAACTTCAAATGCAACAGTCAGGATAAAATAGTGCTGCAGTTTATTGTCACTTTCCACAATATATACAAGGTTGTGCTCTCCCACAAAATAAAAAAATAAAAAAATAAATCCTACTCCAACTTGGAGACTTACTAAACAACAGTATTACTAACTATCCAACTGGCTTTTCAATAACCTTGTACGGGCCTTGCCAATGAGACAGGAGTTTGCTCTCAGCTGTGGGAACAAGTACCATCACTCGGTCCCCAGGTTGGAAGGACCTTACTACTGCCTGACAGTTGTAGATAACCTGCTGGCTCCTTTGAGCTTCTTCCAGGTATTGCCTGACTATTGGAGACATTTGTGTAATGCGCTCTTTGAGTTGATCTACATAGTGAATCACATTCTTTACAGGTACTGTTTGTTCTTCCCATTCTTCCTTTGCTATATCTAATAGACCCCTTGGGTGTCTACCATAAAGGAGCTCAAAAGGGGAAAACCCTACAGAAGATTGGGGAACCTCCCGAATAGCAAACAGCAAGTATGGTAAGAGAGTGTCCCAATTTTCCCATCTCGACCTACAACCTTGCGCAACATGTGTTTTAGGGTTCTATTGAATCTTTCTACTAAGCCATCAGTTTGAGGATGGTACACAGATGTCCTCAAGGCTTTTATTTGCAATAATTGGCAAAGCTCTTTCATTAGTCGGGACATAAAAGGGGTACCTTGGTCAGTTAAAATCTCTTTTGGTAACCCTACCCGAGAAAATACCTGGAGCAATTCCTTTGCTATGGTTTTGGAAGCAGTATTGCGAAGCGGAATAGCGTCTGGATAGCGTGTGGCATAATCCAATACAACCAGAATGTACTGATTACCCTTAACTGACTTTTTCAATGGTCCCACCAAATCCATAGCAATTCGCTCAAAAGGGGTTTCAATTATAGGCAATGGGATTAGGGTTGCTCTTAAGTGAGATTTTGGGGCTGCTAGTTGGCAGTCTGGGCATGAGGCACAGTACCTCTTGACCTCTTCATATACCCCAGGCCAGAAAAATCTCCTTAGAATCCTTTCCTGAGTTTTTTCAACCCCCAGGTGCCCCCCAAATAAGTGAGAATGAGCCAGATCGAACACCTTCCTTCTGAAAGATCTGGGTACCAAAAGCTGTTCAATCTCTAGCCCCTCATCGTTGATCACTCTATAAAGCAAGTAATTTCTAAGAATGAAATGGGGATACATCTCTCTGGATTTCCCATCAACCATAGTACCATTAATTTCTATAACTTAGTTACGGGCATTTTGCAATGTTAAGTCATTAACTTGTTCCCTTCCAAATTGATTTGAACCAATGCCCAAGTCCTCCATATTAACCTGTTGTAGGGTTTGGACATGGGGTTCAATCAATATTTCAGTTGAAGATGTGGAATTAGTACTTGGGCTAGGTAAGACCACACCTTCATTACTCTCAGCTTCATTAATCAAAGCCATTTGTAAATTCATAGTTCCCCTATGCTTATCTTTCCTTCGTTCACGCCTTGACTTGCGCCTTTTACATTGATGATAAAACAAGTCAGGGTGTGTAAATGGAAAAATACATAAAGGGCTCTCACTTATGGATTCACACTGGGTCTGAATAAGGCTTTCAAAGCCTGGGAAATTGCGCCCGAGAATAAGAGCATGTGGCAATTTAGGCACAACTGCTCCCAATACTGGATATGTTTGGCCAAGATAGCCTATTTTTATAGAGGTAGTAGGGTATGATACAGTACAGCCATGCACACAAAGTACATTAACCTTCTTTTCTGGGATCAATTGAGAAGGCTGAATCAAACTGCTTGTCACAAGGGGAATGTCACTACCTGAATCCACAATAGCCATCGTTGCCTTCCCATTTAACAAAACAGTTTTATCATATATGCATGTTTCAGTATGTTTCCTCACCAAACAGATCAGTCCACAAAAGTCCCTATTTACAGAATTATACCCACATTCCATAGGTTCTTGCAAATGTGGACACACAGCCTTTATGTGTCCTAGCTCCCCACACTCAAAGCAGGTAACTGGGGTTCTTCTGGTCTGTATCAAAGGCTTTTGAATTGTGCCATAGTTCAAGGTCTTTGAGCCTGGAATCAGTCCTTGGTTCTGTTGTACTGTATGTGGTGCTGTAGATTTTAACTCTCTCACTGCTGTATATCTTTCAACCAGCGCCACCATTGAATCATAAGTGGTAGGGCTACCCTGTCCTGCCCACTGTCGCAGACCTTGGGGTAATCCTTGCAAGAACTGATCCAAAACTAATGTCTCAATTATTGGTGCAGGTGTTGAACTCTGGTTTTAACCATCTCCTTGCCAGATGAATCAAGTCAAACATTTGTGACCTGGGTGCCTTCTGTTCCTGGAATTTCCAATTGTAGAACCTTTGGGCCCGGATCACTGGAGTCACGCCAGTCCTTGCAAGAATCTCTGCTTTAAGAACATCATAGCTTGCAGCCTCCTCTTCCTCTAGGTCAAAGTAAGCTTTTTGAGCATCACCAAGCAGAAAAGGTGCAACTATGCCAGCCCATTGATCATGAGGCCATTGCTCTCTGATAGCAGTTCGCTCAAAAGCAATGAGATATGCTTCCACATCATCTTGCAGGGTCATCTTTTGCAGATACTGATTTGCACGTATTGGCTTTAAACCACTGCTTTGCTCCTCTCTGGTAGTTTTTGAGAGTTGCTGCACAATCTCCTTCAGGACCGTCCTGTCCTCGTGCTGTGCCTGCAATACAGCCCCCATTTGAGCAGTTATCAGCCGGTTAGCTTCCTGTTCCACTGTGGTAGCATGCAGCAAGGCCTTTAACACATCCTCCATGTTAATACAGGGTTCAAACAGCTAATTCCACTTCTGACACCACTTGTGGCAGGATGGCCAGGCTCTTCACAATAAACTTTAAATGCAACAGTCAGGATAAAATAGTACTGCAGTTTATTGTCACTTTCCACAATATATACAAGGTTGTGCTCTCCCACAAAATAAAACAAAAAGAAAATAAATCCTACTCCAACTTGGAGACTTACTAAACAACAGTATTACTAACTATCCAACTGGCCAGCTAAACTGGTTCCCAGTTTTAAACAAAAGTAAATACAGCACTTTAAGCAGGTTTCACACAGTACCTTTGTCTCAGAATCTCAGCCTTAACTGCCTCCTCTCTCCCAGCTGTTAGACTCCCTGATGTCTTCAGTGGCTAACCTTTTAAAACCCTAGTGCTGGTTAATTACATTCACCTGGTTTATAACATTCAAGGGGTGACTCCCACCAATTAACCCCATCATGCTGGGAATAGAGAGCGCTCCAATCTATTACTAACATAGAAAGCCTCTCTGACCTTGCCACAATATATATATATATTGCTTTTCTAATATAAAATATTGGTCCTTTCAGAGTAAAACATTTAATTACACAGTAAGTATAATTATACAGTATTAATTATACAGTAAGTATCACATGCAGATACAGACAATCTCACTGACACACACAAGCTCATTGATACACAGCCTCATAGACACACAATCTCACTGATATACATACGCTCATTGACATAAAAACACAAGCTCACTCACTAGCAGGTGCACACACACACACACACACACAGCGTAATGTAGTGCTTATTGACTCTCCTCTGTTTATTTACTTTTTCTGGCTATTCTCAGCCAACCTGCACCTTTCACTTTCAGGCACATCTTCTGCTATTGATGACACCCCACTCACCCCCTCCCTCCCCTTCTTAACATCAGTTGTTTTAAGTGTTAGACTCTACCAGATTGATTAGTATTGTTTCAGACCTGAAGAAGAGAGGAAAACTATTGAAAGCTTGTCTTTGAAATATTATGTTAGTCCAATAAAAAAGGTATCATTACATACCGCAATACTCTGGTATTTTGGCATCTTGTCTACTGGTCTAATATGGCTAATCCAATCTACACTATATATATACACACACACACACACACACAAACACTACATGACACAATTATTTATGGGGCTGGGATACATTTATTTCCAGGGCTGCTTTATATCCCCAGTGCAGCCCTGCAAAATGGGTGCAAGCATGGATGACTTTACAACTATCTCTCCCCCCCCCCCCCCCCCCCCCCCGCTCCCAAACTGGAAAAATTCCTGCGGATGCCCATGGAGATGCTCTATGAGGAGATGCTCATTGATACAAAGCAGTTTTCTGCCTCCTATGCACAATAGTCTTTCAATGCTTTCCTATGGGCAAGCATTGGACTGGCAGAGATCATCAAGATTGGTGGAAGATCTCAGCCATGGAGGTGGGGCCAGCCACAGCAAGACTGTCGCGCTGATGGGGAAAAAGATAAGTTAACTCACCTTTTAACTCCACAGAGAGGGAGGCCGGTAACCTAATAATCTATTCCAGCAATATAGTGTTGGAAATACATGTTTGTATTCCTGACACTATAGCATTCCTTTAATTTGAATCTCTTAATAGTTCCTGCACTTGCTAAACACAAACTGTGATTTTAAAATTATACTGACAATTTCTATTAGACAAGGCTCTTGCCTAAGAAGATTAAAACCGGGTTTATTAAAAATATTCATCCATCCAAATCAGAAGTCATGTAGCCTGCCACTGGAAAAAATGCAACGTGTATTATAATCATTCTTTAGCATAATTAAACATTTTCATTTAACAAATGAGCCCAATTCTACATTCTAAGTTTTGATGTAATTATCAAAGAAATAAAGGCATGTACATTTCATGTATGTTTAATTGATAGTTCTAGTAAAGGAACACCATGTATTGAAAAGGTTTACAATATAACAATGGGGGTTTTGAAAAGGTAATTATAAAAGAGTTTTTTTTTTCCTTTTTCCTTGATAAATGATATTCTTGAATTTTAAATACTTACATTATTACCCCTGTAATGTTATGAAAATAAACCCACAGCTTTAAACCTTCTACACCATGCATAGAAAATAACGGAAACAATTATATTTATATGTCACAAATACATTCTATGCTACAGCTCAAGGTTATTAAACATCATAATATTCATATGGTAAATGCAGGGTGTGAAAATGTGAATGAATGCTAAAAATTATACATAAATATATATATTTTTGTCAAAGGGATGAATCTCAAGTACATTTAAAAGAAGAAAAATGAAGACCTGAAGATAATCCGCTGGCTATTTTCTTACCTTGCACTTGAATATGTAATATATTGGTCAGTGCTTCAAGAAATTATATGCTTAAAGAGTATTTGTGAAACGGAAAAAGACATTGGACATTTCTATTCATATAATTTACATGCTCATTAAAGAGCTTTTTATTTTAACTCAGACAGGGAGTTGGTAAGATGGCTCGGTTGGTTAATGTCCCATTTATGCAACTTGTTCAGACCTTCCATATTCAATTCAATGCTTCATCCTTCTGAGACTGACACAATTTGTACAATTAAAGTTATATATATATATATATATATATATATATATATATATATATATATATATATATATATATATATATATATATATGAGAGAAAATGCTAGAATCGTGCCCAGCAAAAAAAAAAATCAGCATAACAAACCATTCTTCCTTGAATTTCAGCCATATGGTAGTTCAACTCAGCAGAATTTCAGAAATGAATCAAACAAGCCAAAAAGGAGCCAATCAGTATCTTGGAAAATATGTGTATAAGATAATGTAATGTATATATTTTGATGTACATAGATAGTAGTATTTTCCTGCCATTTGATTCATGGATTACAGGAAAAAAGAGGAGGAGCAGTTATAGAAATCCATATACACTGCTCAATAAAATAAAGGAAACATTTAAACAATATAATGTAACTCCAAGTCAATCACACTTCTGTGAAATCAAACTGTCCACTTAGGAACACTGAGTGCCAATCAATTTCACATGCTGTTGTGCAAATGGGATAGACAACAGGTGGAAATTATAGGCAATTAGCAAGACACCCCCAATAAAGGAGTGGTTCTGCAGGTGCTGACCACAGATCACTTCTCAATTCCTATGCATCCTGGCTGATGTTTTGGTCACTTTTGAATGCTGGTGGTGCTTTCACGCTAGTGGTAGCATGAGACGGAGTCTACAACCCACACAAGTGGCTCAGGTAGTGTAGCTCATCCAGGATGGCACATCAATGCGAGCTGTGGCAATGTCAGACCTTCCGGCATTCGCTAACCGTGGACTTCCGGGTTCTCGGAGCGCGGCCACTCCCCCTCCTATGACGTGGTCGTTCCCAGGGTTCATAGAGAGACCGCGTCAACACCACAGTGCTGGATCAACTCGAAAGCTCCCGCGAACTTCAAACTGAATATTTACTTCTACTGTGCATCGGACCCGGACTGTTTAATCGTTTACCCTCCTTCTCCTCTCCTACGACCTCGGACTGTTTTTGGATATTCTCTTGCCTGCTGCAACCTCGATTCTCTGTGGAATCTCTATCACCAATTTGGATTATCGCTCCTTCATAAGTTAAGTAAACCAGATTGGCTCAAGCTTAATATATAACCATCCTAATTCTAAGTGGTTCGCTATCTGCTCCACATCAACTCCTAACCTTGTTTTCAACACCTACTTATTAATTATCTGCATCCTAATTTGGAACTTCTCGCTGGTTGTGTTAAATTTACCTTATCTTAAAACAACTTCAACACCGCTGCTGTTTATAACCTGCCAGGAATTAAAGAGACAGTTCAATTTGATTATCTTTTTTTATTTAAAGTAATAAACATTATCAAACTCAGAAATCTGCAGTTGTTTCCATCTTATCAACAATTGAGCATTACAGATTGATCCAGCCTAATTAATGGATACAGCAGATCTCACTTCTGAAATCACCAGATTAAACCAAAGAGTGGATACTCTTACTCAAGGCATGCAAGATCTACAGATCACCAATGAAAGAATCCTTACTTATGTAAGGGACTTGCAAACCCATACTCCTCACACAGTTACACACTCGGCTAGTGACCCTGCTGTCTCCAACCCCGAAAAATTCTCTGGAGACAGGTCCCAATACCGAGAGTTCATCAATTCTTGCAAGTTGTTGATTGCATTAAAACCCCGATCATATCCCACTGAAAGATCTAAAGTTTGTTCTGTTATTTCATTTTTGAGAGGTGAACCCATGGCCTGGGCTCATTCCTTTCTTGAGAATGATGATCCCATATTGGATTCTCTGGATGAATTCTTTGAAGCCATGTCTCTTCTTTACGAAGACCCAAACAAACAAGCGACTGCAGATTTAACCATTAGAACACTGCAGCAAAGAAACCGGCCTGTTGAAGATTACATTGCTGAATTCAAACGATGGGCACCAGAAACTCAGTGGAATGACATAACTCTACGTAACCAGTTCCGTATTGGGTTATCTGAAGCTGTCAAAGATGAGCTCTCCAGAACTGAACTACCTACTACACTAAATACCCTTATTCAACTGTCAATCAGTATCGACAGAAGACTTAGGGAAAGAAAAGCTGAGAAATCACTCACTAGCTCTCTATGGAAAAAACCCTTCACCTCTTCAAAGGCACCGGAGAAACCTATAACTCCCGCTGAACCTATGGAAATAGGGGTTGTGAGAAGTCCTCTTACTCCAGAAGAGAGAACCAGAAGAAGACAACTGAACCTCTGCATGTACTGTGCTTCGCAAGAACATGTGGTCCCAGACTGTCCCCTATTGAAACGTCCAAGAGGCGGTAAGCATGGTTCTACCACGACTGTAATGAGTGTACTTCCTTCTAAACCAACCTCTCATTTCTCCTCTGTCTCTCTCATATTACAGTGGGACAAAGAAAGAATTACGACTAAGGCCATTATTGATTCCGGTGCTAATGGGGTGTTCCTGGACTCATCCTTTGTTACAAAAAATAAAATTCCTTGTGTTCAAAAACGTAATTCCGTCTCTGTCAGAGTTATTGATGGCTCCTTAATCTCCTCGGGGCCCATTCGCCTTGAAACTGTCCCTTTAAGGACTACTACTAATTATGTCCATTCTGAATTTCTTGTTTTTGATGTCATAAATTCTCCTCTTTATCCAATAATATTAGGGATAGACTGGTTACGGACTCACAACCCACTTATTACATGGGCTCCTTTCTCTCTCACGTTTAACTCTGCATATTGCCAGGGAACATGTCTACAACACATCCCCATTTTGCATGTTACTAGGGAATCCACTATACCTTCCAGCTATTCAGAGTTCGCTGATGTGTTCAGTAAAAAGGAAGCAGAGACACTTCCTCCTCATCGACCCTATGATTGTCCGATTGACCTTGTTCCTGGTGCTCCTATCCCTTTTGGACATATTTATCCTCTCTCTGAATCAGAGCTAAAAACCCTCAAGGAATACCTAGATGAAAACCTCCGTAAGGGGTTCATTAGACCTTCCTGTTCACCAGCCGCTTCCAGCATGTTTTTTGTAAGAAACAAGGACCAGACTATTCGGCCAATCATCGATTACAGGTCTTTAAATAAAATAACTATCAAGAATCGTTACCCTCTTCCCCTGATCAATGAGTTGATTGAAAGATTAAGAACAGCTACCATCTACACTAAACTTGACCTTCGTGGGGCATATAACCTTGTTAGAATCAAGGCCAATGATGAATGGAAAACGGCGTTCAGAACCCGATATGGTCTTTACGAATATCTTGTTATGCCCTTCGGGCTATGTAACGCCCCTGCAACCTTTCAGCATTTCATTAACGATATCTTCCGAGATCTCCTAGACGTTTGTGTCATCATTTACTTAGATGATATTCTCATCTACTCCAACAACCTTGAAGAACACAGAAAACACGTGAGATGGGTATTATCCAGATTAAGAACACACAAATTATACGCAAAACCAGAAAAATGTATATTTGAAGTCAATGAAATCACTTTTTTGGGATATGTTATCTCCCCTCATTCAATAAGTATGGATACCTCCAAAATAGATTGCATTGTCAACTGGTCTACTCCTACTAATACTAAAGACTTACAACGTTTTCTGGGATTTGCCAACTTCTATAGGAAGTTCATTAAAAATTACTCCAAGGTTGCTCATCCCCTCAACCTGCTCAATAGCAGTAAACGGTCCTTTGCTTGGAACGAAGAGGCTCAAGCAGCCTTTGATGAATTAAAACGGAGATTCACAAGTGCTCCCATTCTTCAACTACCTAATCCTGCTTTTCTCTACGTCATGGAAACGGATGCTTCTGACACAGCTATCGGGGCTGTCCTCTCTCAACACCAAACGCCTCAAGATCCTCTCCATCCAGTAGCTTTTTTTTCACGATCTTTGTCTCCTGCTGAACGAAATTATCCTGTAGGAGAAAAAGAATTATTAAGTATTAAAGCTGCATTCGAAAACTGGCGTCACATACTTGAAGACACACGCACTCCTGTAATTGTTTATACCGACCACAGGAACCTTGAATATCTTCATTCCAACAAAACACTCTCTGCCAGACAAGTACGCTGGAATCTTTTCTTTTCCCGTTTCAATTTTCAAATCATTTACAGACCTGGATCCAGAAACAAAAAGGCAGATGCCCTGTCCAGAATTCACCAAGATCTTCCTGTAACCGAAACTCAACCTCCTAAAATCATAGGTATTATTTCGTCATTAATTGATGATATTAAACATCTTAAAGAAGAAGATCTTGAACTTCCCAAACAAGGCAATCTATCAAAAAAGGACGGTATGTACTACTTCAAAGACAGATTATACATTCCTCCCTTGCTTAGGAATAAAATACTCTCCTTGATTCATGATTCCCCTCTGGCTGGTCATCCTGGTACAAGGAAAACACTGGAGCTGTCTAAAAGATATTACTGGTGGCCTCGCCAGGACAGAACCATAGAATCTTATGTCAAAAACTGCCCAACCTGTCTGAGATCAAAATCTGACCATCATCCACCATTCGGTCAATTACTGAGCCTACCTGTTCCAGAAAGACCTTGGCAGTCCATCTCAATGGATTTCTTGGTAGAACTCCCTCCTTCGCAACATCATACCACCATTCTGGTAGTGGTAGACCGTTTCACCAAGATGTCCCATTTTATTCCTTTAAAGAAATTACCCTCTTCATCTGAACTTGCAAAAGTATTCATCAACAACATCGTGAAACTCCATGGTCTTCCTGAAGAAATCATATCAGACAGAGGAACACAGTTCACCTCCAAATTCTGGAATGAGATGTGTTCCTCCCTCAACATTCAACGTAAATTATCTTCAGCCTATCATCCCCAAACCAACGGACAAACAGAGAGAGTTAATCAATGTGTTGAACAATACTTGCGGTGTTATTGCTCTCATTTACAAGATGATTGGATCACGTGGTTACCAATGGCAGAGTTCTCATACAACAACTCGGTACACACTAGTAGCAAAATGACTCCATTCTTCTCAAATTTTGGATTCCATCCTTCTTCATTCCCCGATCAAGGACTTCCTTCTTCTAATCCATACGTCTCCAACCATAACTCGTTCATGTCTGCCCTCTTCCTCAGGTTACGTGATAACCTTAAAAATGCATCATCTGCTCAGAAAAAGTTTTTCGATACTGGTAGACGACCTTCCCCTACCTACAAGGTTGGTGATCTAGTATGGCTCTCTTCAAAAAACATTGTCACCAACCGTCCCTCAAAGAAACTGAGTTCACTCTTCCTTGGCCCTTTTCGTATATTGTCGCTCATCAACGAAAACGTGGTTAGATTGAAACTTCCACCTACCATGAAACTACATCCAGTCTTCCATGTGTCATTGCTTAAACCACACCACTCCGACCCTTTCATGAGGGATGTTCTTACCACTCCTGATCCCATTCTGGTACAAGGTGAAGAGGAATACGAGGTCCAGAGGATTCTCGACTCACGAATCCATCGTGGTTCCTTACAATATCTTGTCCGGTGGAAGGGCTACGGAGTTGACGAAGATTCATGGGTGTCGTCCTCCGCGGTGCATGCTCGTCGACTTATCAATGCGTACCATGCTCGCTACCCATCCAGACCTCGTTGACAGCATCCGGTGGCTGCTTCTTATGAGGGGGGTTCTGTCAGACCTTCCGGCATTCGCTAACCGTGGACTTCCGGGTTCTCGGAGCGCGGCCACTCCCCCTCCTATGACGTGGTCGTTCCCAGGGTTCATAGAGAGACCGCGTCAACACCACAGTGCTGGATCAACTCGAAAGCTCCCGCGAACTTCAAACTGAATATTTACTTCTACTGTGCATCGGACCCGGACTGTTTAATCGTTTACCCTCCTTCTCCTCTCCTACGACCTCGGACTGTTTTTGGATATTCTCTTGCCTGCTGCAACCTCGATTCTCTGTGGAATCTCTATCACCAATTTGGATTATCGCTCCTTCATAAGTTAAGTAAACCAGATTGGCTCAAGCTTAATATATAACCATCCTAATTCTAAGTGGTTCGCTATCTGCTCCACATCAACTCCTAACCTTGTTTTCAACACCTACTTATTAATTATCTGCATCCTAATTTGGAACTTCTCGCTGGTTGTGTTAAATTTACCTTATCTTAAAACAACTTCAACACCGCTGCTGTTTATAACCTGCCAGGAATTAAAGAGACAGTTCAATTTGATTATCTTTTTTTATTTAAAGTAATAAACATTATCAAACTCAGAAATCTGCAGTTGTTTCCATCTTATCAACAATTGAGCATTACAGGCAAGAAGGTTTGCTGTGTCTGTCAGCGTAGTGTCCAGAGCATGGAGGCGCTACCAGGAGACAGGCCAGTACATCAGGAGACGTGGAGGAGGCCGTAGGAGGGCAACAACCCAGCAGCAGGACCACTACCTCCACCTTTATGCAAGGAGGAACAGGAGGAGCACTGCCAGAGTCCAGCAAAATGACCTCCAGCAGGCCACAAATGTACATGTGTCTACTCAAACAGTCAGAAACAGACTCCATGAGGTTGGTATGAGGGCCCAACGTCCACAGGTGGGGGTTGTGCTTACAGCCCAACACCGTGCAGGACGTTTGGCATTTGCCAGAGAACACCAAGATTGGCAAATTCACCACTGGCACCCTGTGCCCTTCACAGATAAACGCAGGTTCACACTGAGCACATGTGACAGACGTGACAGAGTCACCATGGAGACGCCATGGAGAACGTTCTGCTGCCTGCAACATCCTCCAGCATGACCAGTTTGGCAGTGGGTCAGTAATGGTGTGGGGTGGCATTTCTTTAGGGGGCCGCACAGCCTTCCATATGCTCACCAGAGGTAGCCTGACTGCCATTTTTACATAAGACCTTCAGACCCCTTGTGAGACCATATGCTGGTGTGGTTGGCCCTGGGTTCCTCCTAATGCAAGACAATGCTAGACCTCATGTGGCTGGAGTGTGTCAGCAGTTCCTGCAAGACGAAGGCATTGATGCTATGGACTGGCCCGCCCATTCCCCAGACCTGAATCCAATTGAGCACATCCATCGTCACCTTGCACCACAGACTGTGGAGTTGGCAGATGCTTTAGTCCAGGTCTGGGAGGAGATCCCTCAGGAGACCATCTGCCAACTCATCAGGAGCATGCACAGGCATTGTAGGGAGATCATACAGGCACTTGGAGGCCACACACACTACTGAGCCTCATTTTGACTTGTTTTAAGGACATTACATCAAAGTTAGATCAGCCTATAGTGTGTTTTTCCACTTTAACCCCTTAATGACACAACTTCTGGAATAAAAGGGAATCATGACGGAATATATCCGTCGTCTGTCCTTAAGGGGTTAATGTTGAGTGTGACTCCAAATCCAGACCTCCATGGGTTGAAAAATTTGATTTCCATTTTTAAATTTTTGTGTGATTCTGTTGTCAGCACATTCAACTATGTAAAGAACAAAGTATTTCATTCAGATCTAGGATGTGTTATTTTTGTGTTATTTTTGTGTTCCCTTTATTTTTTTGAGCAGTGTATGTTTAATAAATATAATATGAATATATAAATATAGGGGTTTATATTTGTTTTTTACTGCTTATTTTTTACCTTTATTGCTTTCTTCTCACTTGATCTACGAATACAATCAACAATTAGTGACTGTCCTCTTGTCATGAATCATCTTTTTTTCCCCATCAACTCTCTCCTTTTTTGGTGTCAGAGACATAATTCATAATCACAAATCTTCTGGCATTGCACAGTTCTTGATTTGGGTACATTTTAGCTTTGAATTTAACTGATTGCCTGTTTTGCCTAAAGTCGAACCAAAATGAACCTCTATGTCTAAAAAATTGTCTTCAGGTAACACTTTATTATATCATACTTACATATTTGCCCATGATTAAAATGATTGGTAAATATATGTTCTGTACATGCTGTCCACTTCTATCTTACACACTCCTAAGTAGTGTTGTCGCGAACCCGAAATTTTCGGTTCGCGAACGGCGAACGCGAACTTCCGCAAATGTTCGCGAACCGGCGAACCGCGCGAACCGCCATTGACTTCAATGGGCAGGCGAATTTTAAAACCAACAGGGACTCTTTCTGGCCACAAAAGTGATGGAAAAGTTGTTTCAAGGGGACTAACACCTGGACTGTGGCATGCCGGAGGGGGATCCATGGCAAAACTCCCATGGAAAATTGCACAGTTGATGCAGAGTCTGCTTTTAATCCATAAAGGGCAGAAATCACCTAACATTGACACCTGTCCTCAAAGCCCTGCCCTGATACACACTGACACAGAGCAGAATAGAGACTGTTCCCCATCCTCAGAGACCATGATACACACTGACACAGAGCAGAATAGAGACTGTTACCCCTACATAGGGTCACTTGGCAGATATGGCGGGGTCGTGGGAGGGGGAGGAGGACTTTCACCTCTTCCCCTGTTAGATTCCCGTTGTGCTGTGACATCACCCTTATACGCTGTGTAAAGCATACTATTTAATTTGATCAGCATGGCCACTTGAGTTTTTATAGTTTTCACGCTGCTTGTAGTTTATATATGACACAGAAGCTGGCAGGCAGGCAACTGCTCTTCTATTACAGTGAAAAAAATGATTTCTTTAAAATCTAAAGCTTAAGCTATTGTTAAAACAGATATGAGTGGTGGCACTGACTGTGCAAATGGGCAAGGCATCCAACCTGACACAGAAGCTGGCAGGCAGGCAACTGCTCTTCTATTACAGTGAAAACAAATTATTTATTTTAAATCTAAAGCTTAACCAATTGTTAAAACAGATATGAGTGGTGGCACTGGGCAAGTAGGCACAGTATCCAATGTGAACCTCACACAGAAGCTGGCAGGCAGGCACCTGCAATTACATTACATAGGAAAAAAAAAAAAAAAAAAAAAGCAGCCTGATGTTATAGCCCTAAAAAGGGCTTTTTGGGGTGCTGTCCTTACAGCAGAGATCAGATGAGTCCTTCAGGATTGTAGTGGACACTGAATACCCTAGCCTAGCTATCAATTTCCCTATCTAATCAGCAGCAGCTAAACTTTCCCTCCTCTCACTAAGCATGCAGCTTCAGAATGAATCGAAAATGGATGCTGGGAGGGAGGTTGGAGGGTGTGGAAGGGAGGGAGTGCTGCTGATTGGCTGGAATGTGTCTGCTGACCGAGAGGCACAGGGTCAAAGTTTGCCCAATGATGACGAATAGGGGGCGGATCGAACTGCGCATGTGTCCGCCCGCCGCGGCGAACGCGAACACGCTAAGTTCGCCGGGAGCTGTTCACCGGCGGACAGTTCGGTACATCACTACTCCTAAGTCTGACATGATAAATGCTTATGTGGATATATACATGCCGACCTACATACATATTTATAGATGCACACTAACAATCCCTCCTATTTTCCACTGCTGTTACATACAATGAAAATTCAAATAAATTAGCTATTTATACACATTCTTATACTTTAGACATAAGTAAAAACGTACAGTCATGGGAAAAATAAAGTACACCCTCTTTGAATTCTATGGTTTTACATATCAGGACATAACAACAAACATATATTCCTTAGCAGGTCTTAAAATGAGGTAAATACAACTGTAACAGATGCTGTGTTCCTGGATATTGCGTTTATTTTTGCCTGGATCGGTATACGAACCCAATAGAACGGATTTCCCCCATCTGGTTCGTATACCGAATAATATACCGAACCCTTGGACCAACCAATTGACCCAATTGACCTTACTGACACTTCGCTAACAGCAACTGTTCTATACATAGGACACGAAGTCACACATTTAGGCTGGAAGAAGGGAGATTTCATCTAAGGCAAAGAAAAGGTTTTTATACAGTAAGAACAATAAGGATATGGAATTCTCTGCCTGAAGAGGTAGTTTTGTCAGAGTCACTACAGATGTTTAAACTGCAATTGGATAAATACTTACAAAAACATAACATACAGGGATATACTTTCTAATTAATGGGGTAACAGCTGCTTGATCCAAGGAGACATCTGACTGCTATTTTGGGGTCAAGAAGGAATTTTTTCCTAGTTTGGGCAAAATTGGAAGCGCTTGGTTTTTTGCCTTATTTTGGATCAACAGCAACAACATATGTGAGGAAGGCTGAACTTGATGGACGCAAGTCTCTTTTCAGCTATGTAACTATGTAACTCTGAACGTTCTAAGTGGTTCACTGGGTGGCCGTCGATTCGTATGCACGAACACGTGGCGGCGTCATCTTGTTTTGTCAAACGCGTCCAGCGGTGTTTGGTTGTCAAGTGTATGGAACTATTTTCGGACACCCAACGGCCCGAACATCGCTGAGACTTCCAGGATCACTTAGTTTCGTTCCAAATCATCCGAAAGATGCGGCGTTCGGTGAAACCCAACTCCCAAACAAGGGGCACATGGCTAGCTTCCCCACGAACAGTTAGTGGGGACATTTCATTATATTTTAAACCCCCGAATGAGACCGGTTGCACAGCCCTATTCAATGGAACTATTCTGGGCAGGAGCCTCGTGTGCGGTCGGTCAGAAATAAGACGTCCATGGAAATTCCGAACCCCTGAACAGATCTGGGTGATTTTTATATATGTTGCTCTCCCAGATCTGGTTTCTCAGGGGATGTAACAATTGTGGGGATACTATGTGTTTTGGGGTACATTTTGGGTTCTTTAAAAAATATATGTTCTTTTTTGCTTGGAGATAATTGTGTTGATACAGTATTTGACTCGATTATCTCCCAGGCAGAGGCGAAGGATTGTGTGCTATGTGTGGGAGTGTCATACAATATAACCCTGTTATTATTGGCTTATAATCTTGTACTGCAGTCCCCAACAAGGTCCGTGTGGGAGTACCCCTTTATTGGGGACTGTCATAAAAGGCCAAGTGTGGCACCATTAAAATCCATCAAGTTTTACCCTCAACATAGAGCCTCGCCTCGTGTTTGTAGGAACTTGCTATACAAGCTATAATTACTAGCTCTTATCAGAGCTTCACAGCTACACCTACTTCTTCACTGCTTGGATTGATGGTCGGGAATACTTCAGCGCTCTCTACTCTAGGGGGAAAATTACATCTTTGGCGGCGGAAACCCCTCAACTAGCAGGGTGACCATTACAACAACCTTAGATGAACAACATATGACATATTATTATTATTTACAAAGCACCAGCTAATTTCGTGACGCTGTACAATGGGTGAACTAATAGACGCGTAATTGAAACCAAACAAGTTGGACGCACAGGAACAGACGGGTTGAGGGCCCTTGGTCAATGAGCTTACATGCTAGAGGGAGTGCGGTACAGTGACACAAAGGGTAAAAGTAGGGGTTGAAAAGTAGGTTGTTAGAAAAGTATTCACTGAGGGCTTAATAGGTTATTTTTTAGTTGCAGTAAAGGAATCAGGATCTGTTGTTGAATAGGGGTGAATGTACGTATGTTTTTGAGATGGAAGCAGCAGGATGTAGCGATCAACTGGACATGAGGGGTGAAGGAGAGGTCAGAGTCCGAGAGAACAGCTAGGCAGAGAGCCTACGAGGTAGAGGTGATGGTAGCGCCGCGGACTTGGAGGGAGACAGACACAGGAGTAGCAACACTTGAGGGAAGAAAAACAGAAGTTCTGTTTTAGACAGGTTGAGTTTAAGGAAGTGAGTAGCCATCCAGTTGGAAATCGCAGAGAGGCAGTCAGAGACACGAGTCAAGATGGGCGGGGAGAGATCAGGAGAGGACAGGTAGATTATTACACCATGTCATGATTTATTTAACAAATACATAAACACTTTCTTCCCATTACCGTAGTTATACAGTCAGGTCCATAAATATTGGGACATCGACACAATTCTAATCTTTTTGGCTCTATACACCAAACAATGGGTTTGAAATTAAACAAACAAGATGTGCTTTAACTGCAGACTTTCAGCTTTAATTTGAGGGCATTTACATCCAAATCAGGTGAAGTGCTGAAAGTCAGTACTGTAAGCTGCTTTTTAAATACCTAGAAATGTAAATGCCTGGAAAGAGATTGACATATGAACAGGGTTAAATCAAAGGATACCTAGGGCTCCCTTCTGTCAGCTGGGATCAATTTTAGTAGCCCCAGACCGACCGATCAGCTGCACAAAGAGCTGCAAGTCAGCGCTGCAAACAGTTTTTTAACTCGGCATTTAAATTCGTATGACTAGATCATAGGGTGAGCAGGGTTAAATTCCTGCTCATACCAGGAGACCCAGGTATCAGTGGATATCTGGGGTTCCACTCTGTCAACTGTGGCCATTTTTAGAGAGGCATAGGAGTGTGGATATAATGAATAAAAAAGAGAGAACATTTTGAAAATGTATCACACAAATACACACCTGCATACACACACACACACCTATATTCCACTGAAATACACCCTATATAGATACATATAGGCAAGGTCACATAGAACTAGGTCTAACAATATATACAACGGATTAACTAGAAATAATTACCCCAAATGCTAAAACCTGCTAGCTCTCTGAAGATTGTGGAATCAAATGGCTAATATTTTCAGTGTTGTTTTTTATTATAAGCCTATGTTAGCCTGTCTTTTTCATGTGGAGACAGTACATGATGAAGTTACGTATATAGTAGTGCATGTTTTATTTTAACATAAATTGCTGAGAAGGGTCTCTTGGTGTCAGTCCTACCCCCATGATAATGATATCCCACTTTCTAGTGTGATTGTTAATTGCTTTATTTGTAAGTTGTGATCAAAACAAAACATAAATAAAAACCTGAATTTGCGCTATATGTCAGGCGTAATTCACCTCTTTCATATTATGTGCACCCACACTTATCATATATAAGTTTGTTCATGAGAAACAGGACTTTCATGTCACACCAAATATTTATATAGTAAACATAATCTAATATGAATAAAATATATATATATATAAAAAAGAGAAAATAAGAAATTTTATTTTTTTAGTTCTGCATGGCATTTTAACTGTGAATGCCACAATACTGTTAGCTGCTACTGCAATAAAGTGCACACATATTTGTATTCAGCAATGTCTCATAGGTAAAACAGTACCCCCAATGTACAGGTTTTATGGTGTTTTAGAAAGTTACAGGGTCAAATGTAGCACACTACATCTTTCAGTTTATACACATTGAAATTTGCCAGACTGGTTATGTTGCCTTTGAGACCAAATGGTAGCCCAGGAATGAAAATTACCCCCATGATGGCATACCATTTGCAAAAGTAGACAACCCAAGGTATTATAAATGGGGTATGTCCAGTCTTTTCTAGCAGCCACTTAGTCACAAACACTGGTAAATTTAATTGTGAAAAAAAAAGGAAATTTAAGTCTTATATTTGACTCAGTAACTTTTGAAAACACCATAAAACCTGTACATGGGGGGTACTGTTATACTGGGGAGACTTCGCCGAACACAAATATTAGTGTTTCAAAATAGTAAAATGTATTACAATAATTATATCTTCAATGAAAATACTGTTTGTGTGGGAAAAATGCAAAAAATTGCATTTTTTACTGACAATATCATCGTTGTCATATGTCACATTATGCTGTGTGCCTTGCTGACAGTGTATATCACATTAGGCGGTGTGCCTTGCTGACAGTGTATATCACATTAGGCTGTACGCTTTGCTGACAGTGTATATTACATTATGCTGTACGCTTTGCTGACAGTGTATATCACTTTGTGCTGTACACTTTACTGACAGTGTATATCACATTATGCTGTACCCTTGCTGACGGTGTATATCACAGTATACTGTAACCCTTGCTGGCAGTCTATATAACGGTATGCTGTAACCCTTGCTGACAGTGTATATCACAGATTGCTGTGTGTTTGCTGTCAGTGTATATCACGGTTTTGCTGCGCGTTTAACTGACAGTGTATATCACGGTTTACGGTGAGTTACAGGTATATATGGACTCAGTGTACAGGCTCTGTACAGGGTGTATACAGTGCCAGTTAACTCTAGGATTTACTGTGCAGCTAGGTCTCTGATGAGACTACTCTGGTATCACTTACAGACCTGGCTCTGACTCAAACTGGTAAGGGTCACCAGTCTACGCTGATACTATACAATTTTATCAGATTCCCGGGGGAATTCATTGGGTTGGCTATCGTTAGCCCTACCCCTGGAAGTGTCCATGGTTACTATACCCTTCAGGTGGTATGATGATGGTAAACTATACTAATGATAAGAAATTTCCCACGGATCTGTGTGACAATGGGCATACCAATTCACAGTTTAACCCCTTAAGGACACATGACATGTCTGACACGTCATGATTCCCTTTTATTCCAGAAGTTTGGACCTTAAGGGGTTAAGGAGAGTATTGCTCAGTGTAGCTTACATTCATGGACATGATAGCTACTGGAACAACTTCCGCTCATACCCACTACAGCTGGAATACCTCTATTTGCCTGCTGGGCATTTAGGGACTGCCGGTTCCGGTTCAGGTTATCCCCACGGCATTACGCTGTATAAAAGGGTTGGTGTATAGGGGTCCTATGTTGCAGGATGCTCTGAGGTTCTACGATTTCTTTAGGGACCTCTACCCAAACTCAGAGGTCCCCATTACTCATTCAATACCCATTGTACGCGCTGCGGAATTGGATGGCGCTATATATAAATAACATTATAATAATATAATAATAATACACAACCCAAGATTGGCCTGCTATGTCTGTGCCCCACTGATTGACGTGCTTTGTCTGTGCCCACTGATTGGCCTGCTATGTCTGTGCCCACTGATTGGCCTGCTTTGTCTGTGCCCACTGATTGGCCTGCTTTGTCTGTGCCCCATTGATTGGCCTGCTTTGTCTGTGCCCCATTGATTGGCCTGCTTTGTCTGTGCCCATTAGAACGGCCTGCTATGTCTGTGCCCGTTAATACGGCCTGCTAGGTCTGTACTCATTAAAGAGGCCTGTTATACCTGTGCCCCATTGATTGGCCAACTATTCCGTGTCCATTTGTTTGGCCTGCTGGGCCTGTGCCCTTCTGACGGGCCTGCTCTGTTGGTGCCAAACCCCTTTTTGCCACAGGCCTGGGGATTATCACTGAGGAAAAGCCAATACCCACCAGTGACAGGGAAGTAGGCAGGTGTCCAGGCAAACACCGTTGCCATACTATCCGAGAGGACACCAGTATACGGCCATCTGAATATGGTGGGAAGGGTGGAAACCCTAAACCTCATGCCTGAAAGGCAAGGTGCCTTATGAAGACCCCGGACACACATCCACGGTTTGCGTAAGACCGGCGGCGACACATCGCCAAGGGGAGTTTTTCGCGCAGGCAAGGACTGGTACTCAGACAACTACAGGAGAACGCGATGTTTTCCTTGTCTTTACAACTAACCCTGTATCTGTCTCCCGGTATCCATATAGGTATCGGTAGTTATTCCTGCGTGAGGTTAGCTCTTGACCCTGTCCAGTGAGGCTTACTTGTCCTGCCTTCCGGCCTGCTATTTACCTTCTAGCTGAGATAGAATTTGCGTTTTTGCTCTTATCTACGTTGTTGTTGTTTTCTTTTTTTGTTTTCGTGACTTTCTTTTTCTTTCCGCTCGGGTCGTCGAGAGGCCTGACTTGACCTCCTCCGACCTCCCGGGCGCTCGGGGATTGCGGAGAACGTCTCCAGCTTTCCTCAGACTACCAACGGTCATCCTGGACCCCGTGCGTGCGCACGGGATCCGGACGGTCAGTTGGTAGTTTTCCATCATTGTTTTCCGAAGTTTGTCCTCAGCCTTGGCTGAAGTTAGCTTTGGTGTACCATGCAGTTGGTCACCCTGAGTCTCCAGGGACTCTAGTTTGGGTCACAGGAGGGTGCGGCCCCCCATCACCTCCATCCGAGAATATTTTATCTTCAGGTACGGAGAGCGAACCCCTCTCAGATATGGAGCCGGACGATGATTTGTTATTAGAGGGTGCAGCCCTCCCTCAACCTCAGCCAGACACTGAACTGGATACAGAGGCATGTTTGGAGGACACATTCTCATAGGGAGAACCGGTCACGGATATAGACTCTAATGTTTGGATATTTACGGTTACAGCCCGCTCTAGCTATCTGCCGGACGCTATCACGATACTCGATCACATTAGTAGAGAGCGCGGCTCTCTCATACACTCGACAATCTACAGTGCTGGCCCTTTTGTTCATCACACAGGCTTTTACTTTTGCGAGTCATCGGTGACTACATGGAGGGGCGTCCTTCCTGCATTCAATTAGATCTGACGTCCGTGCTACTGATTTCGTTATAGAGGACTGCCTATTCTATCTCCTGCAGTGGATCTACTGGATCCGGACCGCTGGGACACACATGAGACATTCTCACAGAGGTATACCGGGAGGTGACCCCCACTTATCTACGCACACTCCTGGTGATGAGACGGCTAACGGATGGACCTCAGGTATTGCGTAAGTGCAGTTTTTTGGCATATTCTGCACCATATAATACAGAGATTGCTTTCTGTTTTGGATATCCAGGCCATTACGAGCAAACTGCGCAGACAGTTTCTCCCATGTCAAGATGTCGGGAGATACGGAGACCTTCATGGTGCAAATGGGCACTGCCTTACTCAGGTCACAAGATTAATGGAGGCCTTTTACCCGGTCCGAAGATAAAACCGCACGTATTGGTCACATGGTAAGTCAGGAATCCCCGGTTGTTTTGAGTTTCCCGGTCATTACGATCTTGGGATAACTTGGCAGGACTGCCCCATCTCCTCGGTACGCATACCTGGTGAACAGGGTTCGGAGATGGTGGGTCCTCCGTCTATACTCTATTTATCCCTCACGGGAGCCATTTTGTTTTTTGGATTTGCGCCAACCTACTTTTCAACTACAGTCAAGGAGACCTACGAGACCTTAGGGGGATACCTGGTGTACCCCGAATCCTACACAGACATCTTTCACGCTTAGACGAGGACAGATCTGGATGGAAATCGGCACTCCGGTTTGCATTTCCCATCCCTTTGACTATTTCTGGGATTCGCTATTCCCAGAATAGTTGACCATTCCTCCTCACGTGCTCAATTCGAAACCCTGAATGGACGTCCTTTTGGAGTCTTTCCCCTACCGCGTCCGAGGATTACACAGTCCACTTGGAATATTGGAATCCCTTAGGATACGGCTAGTTTGACCACACTCTGGCGTGCATTAGAAATGTATTCTCGGATGAGACATCTCACCGGGTAGGCCAGGAGGGAACGAAAGATCCTACTTGGTTCTATTGCGATTTGGTGGTGGACTTAGGCGCATTCCTTGAGATTGACGATCTACCTGCAAGGCCGCATTGCCGGGTGACCCTGGCACGATCGGTGGAGCAGCCTTGCACATCAAGAGTTGAGACAGGGTGGCAGTGTCTTATCGCGGCCCTAAGTCCGCATATGACTTTTGACTTTTTTAACTGCAGGGAAATGGCTAATAGGGCGGCTTGTCAGCTCATGGACCAGCTGGTAGGCAACAGGTTGCATCCCCACGTATCAGCTGGCGTCTCCATCGATCGGTGTATTGTCATCTATCGCAGTTGGAAAGTCCATTTAGGATTGCTCGGGTAGCTCCGAGAATAGGTACCAGTGAAACAAACAGCATTGGATTTGTTGACTGAGCGTTAAAACAGCAAAGCCTCCTGTCATGTTATAAAATTGTAGATTATGCTAGCTTTAGTGTACCTATAATCTTAATTTTATTAATGACAGGAGGCGAGTATTTCCCACCCATTCTTTTCCCACCCTTGTTTTATGTTAAAAAATTGGATTAATCAGGTACGTATGCAACTCTGTTTTTTGTCTCTGCTACCTGTCGCCTGTTCTTATATCTATGTTTATTTTCATAAGTAGGGTTGGGATATCTTCGTTTTAAGGTAATTTTGGTTGTTACATTGGGTGCACACATGTTTATTCAGAGTACTTTTTCATTGGATAATCAACCTGTTTGTTTCAGTTTTTTTCTCTCGTTTCAGTTTACAGTCCATCAACACTATCTGGTTTGGCAGTTCTTCTCGGATGGTGGACATCGTTGTATTCATCGTATCTAGGACTTCGTTTCTCCCCATTATGTTTTCTGCTTTTTGTTCTGTTTTTGTCGTAGCTTGAAAGAGGAAATGATGCATGAGGAGGGGAGTTTTATAGTACCTAACTTTTTTCTGATTGGTTGTTTTTCTGTGCTGCTGTGGAGTTCTGGTAAAGAGAGACTTAAGCAAATACTCGCCTCCTGTCATTAATAAAGTTAAGATTATAGGTACACTAAAGCTAGCATAATCTACAATTCTCTGGACTTTCTGCCTGGGTTGTCAGATAGGTCCCTTAGATTGTAATTAATAAACTGACTTGATTATGTAAAAATATAATATAAATATATTCGAAGAATTTATGTATATATATATATATATAATTATAAAAATCCAAATGAAATAGGCTGCTCTCCGGGCTTAAAAAGTTCCAATTTTTATTTAAAGTTGATTAAAAGTGCGACCAACGTTTCGGTCCCCGTTCGGGACCTTCTTCAGGGTAAAATTTCATCAGGACAATAGGGATGCCAAAGGGTGCTTTTTGTCCAAAAAGTGCTGAGCAACAGGTTTGTCCGTTAGTCCATCCCTATACGCCAACCTTATACTTGATCGATGGCCCCTAATCCTCTCGCATAGGGGTGTTTCAGTCTTTCCCACGTAGTGTAAACCACACGGACATACCAATTTATAAACCACGTAAGGAGTTTTGCAAGTGATGGTGTGTCTTATATCATAGACCTTATTCGTATGTGGATGGTTACATTTTTTTGCTGCCTTGCGGCTAACAGACATGCCGTTTGAGCTGCTGGGCGATCGGGCGGCACTGCCCGCCTGGCTGGCGGGTGGGCGGCCGGCCGGCCGGCGAGGGAGCACTTCCCCTGAGCTGTCTGCTCATCTCCCTCGCGCGCCTCAGAGTGAGGCTGGAAGCCGGAATATGATGTCATATTCCGGCTCCGCCTCCCAGCCTCACTCTGCGGCTGGCGAGGGAGCTGAGCAGACAGCTCAGGGGAAGTGCTCCCTCGCCCGCCGGCCGGCTGCCCACCCGCCAGCCAGGCAGGCAGTGCCGCCCGATCGCCCAGCAGCTCAAACGGCATGTCTGTTAGCCGCAAGGCTAACAAGACATTTGCCTTGGGCATTTGGGGGGCGGCTTTTTTTGCCGCCCCCTGGAAAATGCCGCCCAAGGCAAATGCCTTGTTTGCCTCGCGGCTAATACGCCCCTGCCCGCGATCACATGGCCTGGGGGGGGGGGAGATTGGGCAGAGGGGGTCTGCCTGAGCTCCCAGGCAGACCCCAAGACCGCGATCGTCATTGGGGGAACGGCCAGGACCCAGTAAGTAAAAAGGACGGTGGAGATGTTCTATGCCGCCTGCCGGCGTTTAGGACCGCCTTAAAAAAGGACAGCATAGAACGCCCGCCATTCTTAAGGGGTTAATAGGTCGGGCACGAACTGACACTTATTACTAACTATGGAAACAAATCAGTGACCAATATAGCCACCTTTCTTTGCAAGGACACTCAAAAGCCTGCCATCCATGGATTCTGTCGGTGTTTTGATCTGTTCACCCTCAACATTGCATGCAGAAGCAACCACAGCCTCCCAGACACTGTTCAGAGAGGTGTACTGTTTTCCCTGCTTGAAGAAGGTGTCTTCCAGAAACTGGCAGTAGGACTGGGAGTTGAGCTTGACTCCATCCTCAACCCGAAAAGGCCCCACAAGCTCATCTTTGATGATACCAGCCCAAACCAGTACTCCGCCTCCACCTTGCTGGCGTCTGAGTCGGACTGGAGCTCTCTGCCCTTTACCAATCCAGCCACGGGCCCATCCATCTGGCCCATCAAGACTCACTCTCATTTCATCAGTCCATAAAACCTTAGAAAAATCAGTCTTGAGATATTTCTTGGCCCAGTCTTGACGTTTCAGCTTGTGTGTCTTGTTCAGTGGTGGTCGTCTTTCAGCCTTTCTTACCTTGGCCATGTCTCTGAGTATTGCACACCTTGTGCTGATATCTCACTATTTTTGACTTTTCTGAGCCTGTCAAGTCCTTCTTTTGACCCATTTTGCCAAAGGAAAGGAGGTTGCCTAATAATTATGCACACCTGATATAGGGTGTTGATGTCATTAGACCACACCCCTTCTCATTACAGAGATGCACATCACCTAATATGCTTAATTGGTAGTAGGCTTTCGAGCCTATACAGCTTGGAGTAAGACAACATGCATAAAGAGGATGATGTGGTCAAAATACTCATTTGCCTAATAATTCTGCACTCCCTGTATATACACACACACACAGGTGATACTCGAAAAATTTGAATATCATGCAAAAGTTCATTTATTTCAGTAATGCAACGTAAAATGGGAAACTAATATATGAGATAGACGCATTACATGCAAAGCAAGATAGTTCAAGCCGTGATTTGTCATAAGTGCAATGATTAGGGCTTACAGCTCATGAAAACCCCAAATCCGGCTTGATATATATATATTCTATGTTTGAGTGTGTGTTTGTGTATGTGTGTGTACAGCATTTCTTTATCATATAAATATGAACTTTATGTTTAGGCCCATGCTCAATAAACATTATTTCCACATATAGGCTGGGATGATGGTGTAGATTTCTACTATTTCCTCCCTAAACATTCCCAGGCCAATGGTTTTTCTATGATTGATCAAAAATAGCACCTTGACCCATCTCAGTTTAAGTAATAAGGTAACATCTTAGGCTTGCTAAATTAAAAACTTTCTATAGCTTTTTTTCCTAGTCATATTTGACCATAACATAAACAACTGATGTCAACTGCTTGCAAAGGGTGACTTTTATGTGAACAGCCAATTTGGAAATTATTTGACAAGATGGCTGTGCCAGTCCAGTTTTGAATGTAATGTTAATGCAACTCCATTGTAGAAAGATCTCAGAGCTCTTTCTGGCCACAGCTGACTTGATATATTTATAGATTTGCATGAATCAATTTACATTTGGAGACCAATTTCCTATCAGTGCATAATGTGTACAGAAGTATGTATTTTCCATGACAAGCAGACAAATCCATAATGTTGTGAGTATAACAATCTATGTAATATAAACATTACACACACTAAGCTTTTATTTTTTTACTCACATCATGCATACTTTTCTAAAAAACACATATATCGTTCACAAGATATATTATATATAGACTTTCTCACCACATCAGGCGGTATATATTTTTGTGCATTCCTGGAAGATTGAGGGTTTGGCACAGCTACTATCAGCTGTTTCTATAACTGCACTCTTCTGGACAGAGATATCAGATGTTCCACCTGGAATTTGCTGAAGCCACTCTTCCAACTTGGGGGTTACAGTGCTCTTATCACAACTGAGACAACTAATACCTTCACTTCCCACATCCTTCCTAGCTCCTCTTTTAGTCCTTGGTATTTGTCCACCTTCTCCTGTTCCTTCTTCTTGATGATATACTCCCTGGGTATTCCCAAATCCACCACCAGTCTTCTGTTCCTTGTCTACCACGATGTCAGGTTGGTTGGCGGTTGATGTTGGTCTGGATCTGGAAGTCCAACAGGATCTTAGCTCAGCCATTATCAACTATCCTTTGTGGTACCTCCTATCTGGACTTCATTCAGACCATATTCTCTGCAGATGTTTTGGTACACAATCCCAGTTCAGTGCATGCTGTCCCTGCTAACATCTTGCACCCAGCTACTGTGTGCTGAATTGTCTCAGTAGCCGCTTTCCACAGTCTGCACTTTGGGTCATGTCTGGTGTGGTAGACCCTTGTTTCTATTAATTTGATGCTGAGTACCTTGGTTCTGTCTTTAATATATATTTCATTTGTGAGTAATTTTAGCAACTGTAATGTACCTGCAGTGATCAAAGATTGCCTTCTCTGCCACCATAACACATTGATTGCATTAGATTTATTATTAACTAACAATGTTATTATATCCTCATTATCTTTCCCTCTTCAGCCCCTGTGGACCACTGCGTACCTCCAGCTTTGCAATAACACAGCGCTAGAACGATACTGCACAATTCCTTTGCTGCACAGCCAGCTTTGCAGCAAAGGAATGCTCTGCTGAAAAAAAAAAAATATTGATTAAAGTCGGACGCATATAGAAGTGTTGAGGTAGCACTGAATAACACTTATACATGATCTTCGATATATAAAAGAGATTATGTTCTGTATTTCATAAATACATGCATAAAGAAAAAAAATATCTAGAAATTCTTTTGTGCTTGAAAGGTTCGAAAGTTTATTTTTCTAAAACACATCTATGTACAAAGATTCAGCATTCAGTACCAGGGTTATTATAAAAAGATAACAGGAATAAGTATTCCCAAATTCTGAATGCATTATCTGAAACTTAGAGGGTTATTCAGACAATTGTGAATTTTTTAAGATTTATCAGATGATTGCAAGTAATTTTAGGCCAAAATATCTGGTCTGAAATTTTTTTCACATTTGGGATATTTTTCTGCCTAATATTTGCAGTCCTTTTATGAATTTCCAAGAATTTATAGTTTCATGAATACTCCTGCTAGGTGTATTTTTCTTTTACATTCTCATTTGCCATCCAAGATCCATCCAGCTTGCGAGACTGAGTTTGCCATTATATCATAAAACATGAAAATCTGCACATATGTGTGTCTCTAAAAAAGGAGATACAACAAAAGGTACAGAGCATAGAGCAAACAAATATCCTGAAAGAAAAAAGGGTAAAGTAGATTCCAACTGGAGCGCAGATTTTAGAAATGATATAAGGAAGCTAATTCATTCAAAAATGCAAAACCACCTTGTCACCTCTTTAGCTTATAAACCTTGAAAACAAACAATAAGAGATACCACGGTACAATTTTTTATAGTCTGACACTTTGTCTCCTCTCACTCTTAGTCTTCCCAACATCTTCTGTCTTTTATTTATGTATTTTAAAAAAACAAACAAAAAAACAATATATAATATGTATGTTGGCACCTAAAGAGAACCATTAAATAACTGTGGAATAAACATAGAGTGCAAATTCTAGGTTTTGTTTTGGTTCAGAACTTTGACCATTGCCTCCTAACATTATAGTGTTTCTATGCTCCCCCCCCCCTCCCTTTCCCCATGCCAAGAAAGCCATTTCTTTCACTTTCCTGATTCCAGTGCTGAGGTCTCTCAGTGCTGGATCAGTCTCCATGCTGGATCACACATTAGGGATTCCTCGTAGGGAAGCACTGAATCAATGTTTTCCTATGGGGATTTTCCAGATGCTGGAAGTCCTCATGCAAAGCGTGAGGATGTCCAGCATTGCATCATGGAGTTAAACTCTGTGAAGCATGAAAAAACACCCCTAGTAGAGGTGGAGTTAATCCCGCAATTTAATTATTGCAGTTTCTCAATGTTCCACATTGCAGGGCTAAAGAGACAGGGGCACTGCACCCAGACACCTTCAATGAGATAAAGCGGTCTGGGTGCTTACAGTGTCCCTTTAAAGGAGCACTATAGGGTCAGGAACACAACCATGTATTCCTGACCCTTTAGTGTTACACCCACCATTTAGGTGGCTTGCACCCCTCCCCCCCCCCCCCCTCAGCTCCCTTAAAAGCAACAAAAATTTACCTTATTTCCAGCGCCACGCAGGTCCGCCGGCACTGCCCCCCATCCTTGGTGATATCATCACAATTGCCAATTTTTAGCCAATCGGGAAAGCATTGGATTGGCTAAAATCGGCAAGGGGGCGGGCCACACACAGTTTTGGCCAATCAGCACCTCCTCATAGATATGCAGTGAATCAATGCATCTCTATGAGTAAAATGCAGCGTCCTCATGCAGAGCATGAAGACGCTGAACGGCAGTGCTGTCTACTGTGCAGCATTGAACCAAAAAGCACCTCCAGTGGCCATCTGAGGAGTGGCCATTTGGAGGTGTCCCTAGGGTTAATGTAAACACTGCAGTTTCTCTCAAAAGACAGTGTTTGCATTAAAATGCCTGAAGGCAATGATTATACTCACCAGAACAACTACATTATGCTATAGTTATTCTGGTGACTATAGTGTCCCTTTAAGCTAACATTGCTTTGATGCAGAATTTCATTTCAACTGCAATTAGAAGAACTGCAGGGGGTAGCTGAGCTACTTATTACATAAATCCGTACTCGGAGCTGGGTCATAATGCATTATGTTATTATTAAAGCTGCCTACAGTCTTCCCTGACATGTACTCTTGTATTTGTTGTACACTATTATATTTATTATATAATTATAGAGAATGCAAGAGAGAGAGAGAAGAAAACAATGGTGAAACATGTATTATGGAGAAATAATGCCACTGAGGAACTTTGGAGACATCATAAAAAACCACAAGGCCAACGTTGTACTCATTTATGAATGTTCTCAGACCCCAAAACAGCATTTCCCCCTCATATATAGTTTGTTATGTTAGCGTTAGTTAGTATAGTTGTTAGGGTAGTGTGGGGTTAAGAGTGGGACTTTACAGCCATCCATTAGAAGGAATAACTTCACAGGTTACAGAGAATAGCTGACCAATGTCCATTACAGGAAATAACAGACCAATAATATATTATGGGACCTTAAAAAGATAAAAGGTAAACATTGTAATAATTGCAGCAGATATATACCTGCAGAAATTAGGTATTTTGGCATTGTGGCAGGCTTTTGCAATGTATTACTGTATACTGTAAATAAACCCCCATTATTTTTGCCTAGGATAGGGGATTTTTAAAAAAAAAACTATTACATTATGTGAGCTTTGAAATTTCTGTTTAGTTAATAAGTGAGTGTGCTGGATGTGGTATGATGTATGAATTGGCCCTAGCAGGACCCTTATAATGCATGCATGTGCAGGTGAGTGCAGCTCTCTTGGTTTTTGGAAGTACGTGCGCTCAATCTAATACTATATATAGTAACTCACAAAAGTGAGTACACCCTTCATATTTTTGTCAATATTTTATTATATCTTCTCATGTGACAACTCTGAAGAAATGACAATTGGCTACAATGTAAAGCAGTAAGTGTACACCCTGTATAACAGTGTACATTTGCTTTCCCCTTAAAATAACTCAACACACATTCATTAATGTCTAAAACGTTGGCAACAAAATTGAGTACACCCCTAAGTGGAAATGCCCAAATTGGGCCCAAATTGTCAATATTGTGTGACCACCATTATTTTCCAGCACTGCCTTAACCCTCATGGGCATGGAGTTCACCAGAGCTTCACATGTTGCCACTGGAGTTCTCTTCCACTCCTCCATGACGACATCACGGAGCTGGTGGATGTTAGAGACCTTGTGCTCCCCCACCTTCCATTTGAGGATGCCCCACAGATACTCAATAGGCTTTAGGTCTGGAGACATGCTTGGTCAGTCCATCACCTTTACCTTCAGCTTCTTTAGCAAGGCAGTGGTTGTCTTGGAGGAGTGTTTAGGGTCATTATCATGTTGGAATACTGCCCTTTGGCCCAGTCTCTGGAAGGGGATCATGCTCTGCTTCAGTATGTCACAGTACATGTGTCAGGATTACTGTTTGATCCAGCACGTAGAACTGTATAGCAGGGATGACAAATAAGTAACGTATTACCGGTCCTTAGAATGGCCGGATTTAACGTACATAGAATAGTCAAAATACAAGATCAGGGAACACAGAAAGGGACGCAGGAGTCAGGATACTAGAATATAGAGAAGTCAATAAACAAAGCCAAAGTAAAAAAACAGGTAGAAAACTAATAACAGGGACGTGCTTTCGGACAACCACAAGGGAAACCACGACAGGACTCTGAGCAGGATGAGAACTGGGCCTCAATACCCCTCCTTTAGTTCTGATAGGCTGTAACCGGCCTTTGACCCCAAAGTCAGTTCCCAGGTTTCATTTGCATAATTGCTGCTCCCACAACGGATTAGCCCAGGCAAGGGCCTTGCCCTTTAATTGATTCATTAGATAACCAATTTTTGCTCTGTCCGTGGGGAACGACCCTGGTGGGCCTCAAAATGGTACTCCACCTGTTTAAGAAAACCCCTGCATTCCTGGATATTGCCATCAAACTGTAGAAATGGCGATAAGGAGATGCTAGGAGTCCTATTAACAGTGGGTGGAGGTACACAGGGTAGAGGTGCTATAGGAGGAGACGCTGCAGGCTGCAGATGCTCCGTTCTAGCGAGAAGCGTACTGAAAGCCTGAGCGAATTGATCCATGCGGTGATCATTCTCCTCTAATTTCCTCTCGCAAGCAGCTATGTGCTGACACAGTTCTACAGGATCTATGGCCATGTCTAGCCGAGGTCAGGGAACACAGAAAGGGACGCAGCGATGAGGAAAGCCAGGAGTCAGGATACCAGAATATAGAGAAGTCAATAAACAAAGCCAAAGTCAAAAACCAGGTAGAAAACTAATAACAGGAACACGCTCTCGGACAACCACAAGGGAAACCACGGCAGGGCACTGAGCAGGATGATAACTGGGCCTAAATACCCCTCCTTTAGTTCTGATAGGCTGTAACCGGCCTTTGACCCCAAAGTCATTTATCAGGTTTTATTTGCATAATTGCTGCACAGCATTAACCCTTCTGTGGATTAGGTTGCTGCTCGGCACAACTTTTCCTGTGTGGACAGTAAATGTAATTAACCACTTTTCTATAAGCGGATGAATATGTGACACCAGGTTTCATTTGCACAATTGCTGCTCAGCATTAACCCTTCTGTGGATTAGGTTGCTGCTCGGCACAGCTTTTCCTGTGTGGACAGTAAATGTCATTAACCACATTTCGATAAGCGGATGAATACGTGACAACATGTTGGCATTCATGGTTCCCTCAATGAACTGTAACTCCCCAGTGACGGCAGCACTCATGCAGGCCCAGACCTTGACACTCTCACCACCATGCTTGAATGTAGGCAAGACACACTTGTCTTTGTACTCCTCACCTGGTTGCAGCGACACACGCTGAACCAAATAAGTTTATCGTGGTCTCATCGGACCACAGGACATGGTTCCAGTAATTCATGTTCTTAGTCTGCTTCTCTTCAGCAAACTGTTTTGGGATTTCTTGTGCATCATCTTTAGAGGAGGCTTCCTTCTGGGACGACAGCCATGCAGACCAATTTAATGCAGTGTGCGGCATATGGTCTGAGCACCGACATGCTGACCCCCAGGGCCGGACTGGGAACAAAATTTGGCCGGGGCATTTTTTAATCACAGTGGCCCACTGAAAAGGTGTGTTTTCTCATCCCCAACGACAAGCACACTCCATCTCGTACATCTTGTGTGTTTGAAGGACCCAGACTGTGTATAGGAGATCTAGTGAGTGTGTGTGTGTAGAGGATTCAGAGTGTATTTAGGGATCTACTGTGTGTATATGTGTAGATGATCCAGAGTTGGGTAAGGGATCTAGTGTCTGTCTGGAATGTAATGTGCTTAGGGGTGCAGTATTTGTTCTGGAGTAGGGGTTCTGTAGTATATATACATATATGTGTGTTTTCTCATCCCAACGACAAGCACACTCCATCTCAAAGTGAGCATGTTGGTTCAATGATCTTCCAGGGCAGACCATGTGCAGAGCTCTGCTGTAGAGCTCTAGCATGAGAAAAATGCCCTGTATTTGTTCTGCACAGTGCAAGCAAATGTAATAACATGCTTGCGTTGTGTTTGCTTGAAACTTGTCTCTGGTGTCTCCATAAATCGGATACCAGGAGACAAAAATCAAGAAAAGAGTACTGTGCATGTGTCTGGAGCCTGTTGTGTTTGTGGTCTAATGTAATGTATGTGTGTCTAGGTGCTATAGAGAGTGTGTGTATAGGGGGCATAGTGTGTATAGGGGATGTAGTGAGTGTGTGCATACGGGCTGTAGTGTGTGTGTATAAGTAATGTAGTATGTGTTTGCTTACAAGGAATATAGTGTGTGCATAGGGGATCCAGAGTGTGTATGTCAGAAATGTAGTGTGTGTGTGTAGGTTGTTCAGTGTGTGTGTGTGTGTGTGTTTGTGTGTGTGTAGGGGATCTAGTGTGTGTTTGAAGGACCCAGACTGTGTATAGGAGATCTAGTGAGTGTGTGTGTGTAGAGGATTCAAAGTGTATTTAGGGATCTACTGTGTGTATATGTGTAGATGATCCAGAGTTGGGTAAGGGATCTAGTGTCTGTCTGGAATGTAATGTGCTTAGGGGTGCAATATGTGTTCTGGGGTAGGGGTTCTGTAGTATATATACATATATGTTTGGAAGTATTGTGTGTGTCTGTGTGAGTGGTGCAGTGTATTTGGGGACTGCTTTGTGTGTGTGTGAGGTGTGCAGTGTGTGGGTGAAGGGTGTAGTGTGAGGTGTGTAGTGTGTTTTTGTCAGGAGTATAGTGTGTGTGAGGGTGCAGTGTGTGTGTGTGTGTGATGATGTTGTGTGTGTGTGTTTGTGTGTGAGCTGTGCAGTGTGCACGTGAGGGTGCTGTGTGTGAGGTGTGCAGTGTGTGTGACGGTGCTGTGTGTGTAAGTGAGGGTGCTGTGTGTGTTTGGGTGTTGTGTAAAGGGTGCTGTGTGTGTGTGTGAGGGTGTTGTGTGTGTGAGTGAGGGTGCTGTGTGTGTGTGAGAGGGTGCTGTGTGTGAGGTGTGCAGTGTGTGTGAGGTGTGCAGTGTATGTGTAAGGGTGCTGTATGTGTTTGGGTGCTGTGTAACGGATGAGGGTGTGAGTGTGAGGATGCTGTGTGTGTCGGAGTGAGGGTGCTGTGTGTGTGTGAGTGAAGGTGCTGTGTGAGGGTGATGTGTATGTGTGTGTGTTAGGGTGCTGTGTGTGTGTGTGGAATTGTATCCCCCCTCCCTTATCTTTAGCCTGGGAGGGGGGATTATGCTGCCTTCCCTGGTGGTGCAAGTGTACTCTAGACTGTGGGGTTAGAGTTCACTCTTGTGAGACCCAGAGCGTTGCCATGGCAATGCTCCGGATCTCGCAAGAGGAACACGGCTGAGCTGCAAGATAAAGCTCCTCCGGGTCCTCTCCTGTCTCCCTCCTCAGCCGGCAGCCACATGAAATTGCCTGTGATCTCCCCACCAGCTTGTCATGGAACACAGCTGAGCCGGCGCTCGGATAGTGCTGGTCCTGCATGGACCGGCCATGTAAGTCCTGTGACCTCCCCTGCCAGCCTCGGCCCATGGCATTGCAGCCCACCAGGCATTTTCCCAGTGTGCCGATGGCCAGTCCGGGCCTGCTGACCCCCCACCCCTTCAACCTCTGCAGCATTGCTGGCGGCACTCATACATCTATTTCCGAAAGACAACCTCTGGATATGATGCACTCAACTTCTTTGGTCGACCTTTGCAAGGCCTGTTCTGAGTTGAACCTGTCCCGTGAAACCGCTGAATGGTCTTGCCCACCGTGCTGCAGCTCAGTTTCAGGGTCTTGACAATCTTCTTATAGCCTAGGCCATCTTTATGTAGAGCAACAATTCTTTTTTTCAGATCCTCAGAGAGGTCTTTGCAATGAGGTGCCATGTTGAACTTCCAATGACCAGTACGAGAGAGTGTCGAGTCACATGATACCGGGGAGGGAAAATGGCTAATCGGGCCCAATTTGGACATTTCCACTTAGGGGTGTACTCACTTTTGTTGCCAACAGTTAAGACATTAATGGCTTTGTGTTGAGCTATTTTGAGGGGACAGCAAATTTACACTGTTATACAGGCTGTACACTACTTTACATTGTAGCAGAGTGTCATTTCTTCAGTGTTGTCACTGAATGTGAGGGGTGTACTCACTTTTGTATACAGTATATATAGTTTATATAGTATTAGTCCAGTGATCCAGATGTAAAATAACAGTGCAATAAAAGAGGTATCACAAGATACTAATTTCTCCTAACAGAATTTTGGAAGGACAAGTTTTCTGGTGATCCTCCCTTTCTCAAGTCTAAAGAATTTCTGAGTAAAATGACATATAGCATTCAAAGTTGAGTTGTGGTACAGGTGTTAAAGCAACATCAGCGACTATAGTAAATGGATCTATTTAGGGCAAAAGGGAGAAAACAAGAAAATAGTCACCATTTTTGCACAGTGTCAATATTTATTCTGCATAAGGATTAGAGAGAGAAATAAAAGCAAACAAACAAGGCATGAGAAGGTGCCAGAAGGGGGAGAGACATGCTCTTTCTATCTCTTTATTTAACACTTATTTTTTTTCCCCAATTCTCTCATTCTATGGTAGATTTACAACACTATAGAATACTAGAATAGTTATTTTGCTGCTTTAACCTGTGCATTACAAATATGTTTGCTTGCTTATTTCACTGTGGTCTAAAATGCTGTATACTTGATAAAGGGAGGAACTCCTGAAAACTCATCACTATATATATGCACACACTTGTAATAGCGAAGGATATATTGCTGAAATACTACTACACTGCTTGGCAAAAAAGGAATGAATTACAATTGGAAGCACAAAGGGAATTATTAGTCTATACATCACCAAAGGACTATGAATTTCAAAGTCAGACAGGTAGACTGGTCCCACTTCTAGCTTTGAGTTTGATTTGTTTCAAAGGTATATGCTCCTTGTCAAGTCGGTTATTATTGATCTGTGTAAATTGGGTTAATGATGTGTGCAGCTGTGCTAGAAGTATACACATGCCTGAATCACCATTTAGGATGCTACTGAAATATTGAACATGTAAACAGACCATTAAAAGCTGAAAGTTAGAGGATTAGAAGAATTTGTGCATATTAATGCCGGAGAACTGATTTCTATTCTAATCTACCTTCATACATTTAACATAAGGGTCTTAGCTCACAAACAAAAATCAATTATTGTCAAAGCACACAATGCAGAGACGACATGTCAAAGGCGGAAAAAGCAAGCTTAACTTTCTTCTTTCTGTACACTAGCTTCCTCAACACCAACATTTGCTTTGAAGGCTCTCTGATCAGTGGTGGATTAGATACTTGGGTCTGGAGATGACCATTACTGTGGACATAATTACAAAATGAGAATTTGTGACCTTCTCAAACCAGACCTTAAAACATTCCCGCTATAAATTCAACCATCCCCATGTGTATTTGTGACCTGGAGCTTTCAAGTATATAAAATCCATCTGAGCTAGCAGGCTGAGCTACGCCACAGAAAAAGCTGCTGGGACTTCTGCCTATGGGTAACAGGGCACATGGTTTTCATTGCAACAAAAACAGAAAATATGAGAACTCTGAGAATGGACAAAAGCTTAGAGAAACTCAGTAAATCCCCGCTCAGGTCTCAAAATAGCTTTTGCCTACGTGGAGGGAGGAGGTGAGGGTGACCGTGTTGTGAGGATGACGATGTGGGGGGAGGGTGACAGTATGGGGTGAGGTGAGGGTGACAGGATGGGGGGAGGTGAGGGTAACAGTATGGGGGAGGTGAGGGCGACAGGGTGGGGGGAGGGGAGAGTGACAGTGTGGGGTAGGTGAGGGTGACAGTGTGGGGGGGAAGAGAGGGTGACAGTGGAGGGAGGAGGTGAGGATGACCGTGTTGTGGGGGTGACAGTGTGGGGGGGAGGTGAGGGTGACAGTATGGGGGAGGTGAGGGTGACATGGTGGGGGGGAGGTGAGGGTGACAGTATGGGGAAGGTGAGGGTGACAAGGTGGTGGGGAGGTGAGGGTGACAGTGTGGGGTAGGTGAGGGTAACAGTTACAGAGAGAACCTATATCAAGGCATATCAGACTGATCCCACCCAAAAGGGCCCAGAACCAAAATTCCAGCAAGTTCTCTCTGCACAGGAGATACAGCAACCCCGGAGGATCGGTTTGGCCTCCTTTGGGCCTCGTCAGCGAGGTGTTGATACCTGACTGGTACCCCTCTTGGCAAAGTGAGCATTAGGTCCACGTCTGGATTACCCTTTCAACTTTGGTAGAGCCAAGTTAATGCATTGCAAAAAAAACAGAGAATATGAGAGCTCTCAGAATGGACAAAAGTTTCAAGTACTCATGCATACTGTGGTTGTCTTAGGTGGACTAAAATTGCTCTGCACCTCCCCTATAAGCACACACAACTACTCTAATTGACAATGTCATATTAGTATGTCATTCTGTGCATTATCCAAGCAAATTTTATGTTCCAATGGATGTACCCATTACATAACACAAAGGGACTTAATCCCCAAATTTAGAGGCATATAATATAATGTATCAGTTGCATGAGATACATTTCTGCACTTGATTTGTGTATTTGTTTAAACAAATTTATCTTTGATAAGTAGTGTGACATTGAAATGTTATCATACAAATAAATGTAGCACTGAATTACTATCCATAATGTTTTAAAGCATATGCATCAATGAAGTTATTATTAAATTAAGACCTATTAAGGCAGTTTAGGAATTGCTACACGTCAGAGTTTTTTAAGGCCCAAAACTAACCTTACTTCTGATAACTTTGCATGTTACTTCACTGACAAGATTGAACAGCTAAGGAAAGAATTCTCCCCTCCTTGCCTTTCTGTTTCTCAATCACACATAGATCATGCTTTTCCTACCCTTCAGACATTCTCCCCAGCTACTGACCAAGAGGTGGCTGCTCTTCTTTGCTCATCTCGCCCCACCACTTGCCCGCTCGATCCTGTCCCATCTCACCTTATCAGATCTCTCTCCACTTGTCTCGTGCCTTCTCTAACACACATCTTCAACTGCTCGCTCTCTTCTGGCATCGTCCCTGCTGACCTTAAACATGCCACTGTAGTGCCTATACTAAAAAAACCATCCCTCGACCCATCCACCCTCTCTAACTACCGTCCCATATCCCTGCTCCCTTTTTCCTCAAAGCTTCTGGAAAGACTTGTCTTTACCCATGTGTCTCATTTCCTCAATTCCAACTCTCTCCTTGACCCCCTTCAATCTGGCTTCCGCCCTCTCCACTCTACAGAGACTGCCCTTATCAAAGTCACTAACGACCTAATCACAGCTAAATCCAAAGGCCACTACTCCATACTAATTCTTCTTGACCTCTCAGCGGCCTTTGACACCGTTGATCATGCTCTCCTTCTTCAAACTCTTCAATCGCTTGGTCTCTGTGACTCTGTCCCCTCGTGGTTTTCCTCTTATCTCTCCCAACGCTCATTCAGTGTCTCCTTCTCTAATGATACCTCCTCCCCTCGTCCTGTCTCGGTTGGAGTCCCCCAAGGCTCCGTCCTTGGTCCCCTTCTATTTTCTCTTTATACTGCCTCTCTTGGCAAACTTATTACCTCTTTTGGATTCCACTACCACCTGTACGCTGATGACACCAAGCTATATCTCTCCTCCCCGGACCTCTCCCCTGCCGTCCTGCAACGTGTCACTGCTTGCCTTTCTTCCATCTCTGACTGGATGTCCTCCCGCTTTCTGAAACTCAATCTCTCAAAAACTGAGCTCCTTATCTTTCCTCCTCCTAATACTGATCCTCCTCTTTCGCTCTCCCTTCAAGTTTGTGGTACCAACATCAGTCCATCCTTGCAAGCGCGCTGTCTTGGCGTCATACTTGACTCTGGTCTCACCTTTGAGCCTCACATCCAGCATGTTGCCAAATCCTGTAGATTTCATCTTAAAAACATAGCCCGCATCCGCCCCTTTCTTGCACCAGATACTACCAAGGAGCTTGTCCATGCTCTAGTAATTTCCCGCATGGTTTACTGTAACCCTCTCCTGATTGGTCTTCCCAAAAGCCGTACTGCACCCCTACAGTCCGTAATGAATGCTGCTGCTAGACTGATTTTCCTCTCTAGTCGTTTCTCTCACACCTCACCCCTCTGCCAGTCCTTACATTGGCTTCCTGTATGCTATAGGAGTCAATTCAAGGTACTTACTCACACCTATAAAGCACTGAACAACTCTAGCCCCTCTTATATCTCCTCACAGATCCATAGGTTTGTCCCTTCTCGGTCTCTCCACTCTGCCCGTGACCACCTCCTGTCCGTTGTCCGCACTCGTACGGCCAACTCGCGCTTGCAGGACTTCTCGCGGGCGGCTCCCTTCCTATGGAATAGCCTGCCTACCGCCATCAGACTCTCCCCTAGTCTTGCATCTTATAAGAAGTGCCTTAAAACCCATCTCTTTAGGAAAGCTTATGGCCTCCAAGACTAACCAATACCTCACATACCTGTCTCTTGCCCTCTCCTAAAGGTCAGTCCACCTTATTTGATTGCAAATTCCTGTCCTAATGTGTTTTACACCCCACCTCCTATAGAATGTAAGCTCGATCGAGCAGGGTCCTCTTCAACCTATTGTTCCTGTAAGTTTATTTGTAATTGTCCTATTTATAGTTAAATCCCCTTCTTAATATTGTAAAGCGCTACGGAATCTGTTGGCGCTATATAAATTGCAATAATAATAATAATAATAAGGCATTATTGTTTATAAGAGACAGTTTTTCATACAGAGTCAGTATTGAACCAGTATGATACACATTTTTGTATTCATGTTTTGTAATGGCACTTTATATTTCCTCTACACGCTACATATCACACAAAGACTAATATGGTTCACTTTCTTTTTACCTTTAAATATGGAGTTTAACTTCACTAGTGCTAGCACTTGGATTTAAACAATGGCTGTCCCGTTTACGTGAACGTCTATGATAAGTTTTGTCTTTATAGACAACCATAAGTCTGTGATATGACTATGATTTGTCTATTGATTTGTCTCATCAACATTACAAATTAACATATATATATATACCAAAAAGTTACCTTTACCTTACATCCTCCTTTCCTGTAGCTTTCTTTCTTTTCGATATTACTCCAGTTTGGCTCCCTCCAGCAGTTGTCTCTTTTCAACCTCTATTCATCAACTTTCTAGTTACTCCCATTAAATAAGAACCACATATTTGTCACTTCTAACAATCCTCCATGCCTAAGTATATGAGTAAATATATCCATGTACAATTGTTGCATATCATTTCAATATACATGCTAAGTTATGGACCTGACTACAGAAACACTTACATATCGGATAGTGGTAAGTGAAAACCAAATGCATCAGCACATTATGCCCAGTGGCTCATAAGAAGAAAAATTACATTCCCTCTCGCAATTTGTGAATTTTTTGCTAGCCAATGAACAAATGTGCAAAGGTAGGTATCAATTGATAGGGACAAGACTGAAGTATCACACTTCTTAGTCAATATACTGACATGTTAGCAAGTTGTGAATTTTAAGTGTAGAATGGAAGTTGAATTTTTTATCAAATTGTTTTAAGAGGTAGGCAGAGAACCCAGACTTGTGCAAGTACTTGCTTACTGTAAAGTTTACACTATGAATATGTGACCTCAATGGCCTGAGCTTTTTTTTAATGATTCCGAGATGTAGCCTTTTAATTCTTGCTTTCTGTTAGTATACCATACTCTCAGAGTGAAGCAGTTTAGAAGTTACATATATGAAAAAAACAGAACAGATTGCTAATACAAAATGTAAAGTATCATTGAATTCACTCGAGACAATGATCAGCTGGGTACCGGAAAACATAATGTCTTACCAGACCACACAACAAGAGGAAAATAAAATTGACGTAAATAATTACTGTTCTCATCTGCCATGTGAAAATATGTTTTTTCAATGACATTTAAGAGTAATTTAAGAAAAAACAGCAGCATACTTTACATACCAGAGGACAGAGGTCTGTCCAGCTGATAAATTGCTTGCTTCCCTACTTGAGTCATAGCTCAATTGTTTGGTAAAACCTGAATGTAACAATAGTTACAGTCCATAAATATATTGATAGGATTAACCACGTCATGTACATTTTTTTTCCCAACTACTGTATGTTCTAAAATGCAATGCTTTCGTTATGAACTACGGGGTTATAGAATACTGTATAATATATCATACTTTAATTCACTCCCCCACACAAAGTATAAGCCAAACATGAAAAAATTTATATTTGCAATAATTTCTCTAGAACAGAACGATCAGTTAAAAAAAAAAATGTATGCAGAGAAGGTACAAATGGGTATGTACTGTAAATGTTAGCTTAGGGTAGCTTTAATTAACAGATTGCAGTGAATTGAATGAACGCTGAGCAAAATTTCGGGAAACAAAACACTGCTTTAAAAAAAAAAAAAAAAAGTAAAAAATCTCTAAATGAGCAATAGTCGCAACCTATCTATTTTAGCCAAGCTTTGCAATTTTGTATTCAATTCACTACAATTTGGAGTTTAGTGAAACTAAGCGTAATTCACCAATATTGACGAAGGGAGAGACTATTTTTTAGAAAATATCATATTATTAACATCAAACTATATGAAATAATTGACTGGGTTACAATACAAGCAATATGACAGAGGTACAAATGTAATCCATAAAGAATTTTGATAGCAACCAGTATTAAAAAAACGGTATATTTTGCCAAAAAGAGGAATAGATGCTGTTGGTTTTGGATAAACAGAAATAGCATTTGTAAAGACTGAATATGACAGAAATATAATTTTTGTTTTGTTTTACTTAAACTACAGGGCTACTTTCATCAGAAAAGAAAGTTGCATAAGCCATGTAGTCTATTGTCTAATACTGCATGATTTACTGTTACAGTTTTATAAGGACAAGTGAAAAAGAATAAATAACCAATATCGCAGTTCTTTACACATACAATAAAACATTCCGTTTGTTTTGATAAATTATATCTAAATGGCTATAGATTTTGTAGGTGAGAAAAACGTCTTCAGTAATCATTCGCTCAAACAATATCATCTATACCTAAACAACATGGCAAAACATTAGAGATAAACTCTTGCTTTTATCAGGGAAATTTGTTTACTTGAATAAATCTTGACTTTTGAATGAATCAAATGAATTAATTAAAGAGGCACTTGATACACCAAAACCACACAATCTTTTATACTATGAGAAGAAGTGAATAAAACCGAGGGGTTCTGTAGCACCTGGGTTGCCGGTAAAATCACAGTCAAAGAAAACAGAGGGGTTGGTATAGCGCGTGGGTTGGGACACCAGATTTGGGTGTTAAGATGCCTCATTGAACTACCTTACAAGCACTGAATTCCATTCTTTTTAGTTATGACAAGAATTGGATTAGACAAAAGTCAACATTACTGATGACTTTGTGGAAATCATAGCTGCTGTACTTATGAGACTGACCAGGCACTAAGGTGAGTTGTATAATATATATATATATTTTTTTACTTTTTTACAAAAATTTTTTTTACAAAAATCCTGAATTGAAATACTAAGAAGAACTATAAGATTAAAAATTAAAATATTTATTTTCATTGTTGGAGTGTTCCTTTAGATTGAGATAAGTGCAACATATCTGTGTAATATGATAAACATTTTATTAAAGAACTTTTTAAAAACATAATACTGTTTTTTTACATAATCAATAGCCCAGATGCTTAATTAGATATGCATGGACAGTTTGAAAACAAAGTCTGAATTTAAATTAAGAATTGCCCTGCACATGTATTTGTGCTTATTCCTTGCAGAACAGATATTTCTTGGAAGAGGTGCAACAGAGATGTTAAGCTTAATTGAAGGTAATCCATAGACTTTTTTTTTAATACTGTCATACATGAGTAATAGTAATCTCTAATCTCAGAGCAGCACCAAAACATACCTGATCTAGCATACCTGAATTAAGTGGTAGTTTTTTTCATAGTGATATGCTGGAAGAGATGCTGGGAAAACAGAGGCAGTGAAATTCATTTTTCCCAGATTGTCTCCTAGCATTTAACTAAAGAGAGAGGCAGTGAATTTAGGATCGCATCTTCAAATACCAGTTGCCTCCTAGGAGTCTAACTCCCACCAATATTTGGCAGACCATGTCCTGGTGCTTCCCTAAGATTAAAGGAAAGTCGAGTCTTGCAATATAAAAGAGACACAATGCAAAAGCATATATTAAGGGAAAATAATACCATCTCAAAGATCTTGACATTTATCAACTGCTTGACATTCCGTGTGTGCCTGTTACAGACAAACATGGTAAATATACACATATATAGAACAGAATGGCTATACTAAACTAAATATGCATACTTTATAGGGATGCTGCTGAAAAAAACAATAGAAGCAACAAACAGCATTAAGCACACTCCATTTCAAACTAACTTTAAAGCTCATATGGTTTAAAAAAACAAACAAACAAAAAAAAACACTATACCTAAGTTTACAAAAGGGTAATTTAGTTGCAGTATATGGTCATATTTTGCAAAAATCTGCCAGTGTAACCCAAGCGATTTTGGCAGGTTCTTCTCTATACTTTGTCTTTCTCTCTCTCTCACGTATAATTATGCTGTATTCCACATGCTGCATTAGTTGATTACAGCAGTGCTCTTATAATGTATGCATATTCAGATGAATGGAGCATATAAGATCCATGATGGTGAACTGTGTATTGTGGGAATATAATGCTATTGAGATGTTCTGGAGACATCATAATAAAACACAACAACAAAGGCAGAGATGGCATTGTATACATACCTAGCAGTTTTGTATCTTTTATATTATATTATATTTTTAAGTTAGAATTAGCGTAACTGTTAAAAGTGACACTACAGGCACCCAGACCACTTCATCTCAATAATGTGGTCTGCGTGTCATGTCCCCCCTCCGTACCCTCCCGTGTTTTAACCCTGCAATTGAAAGCATTGGTTAAAATGGATTAGAATGCCTCTAAATGCTCTTGCCAAAATAGGAACCAGACTCTGCTATTTCAATCAAATGCCATTTTGTTGCACGTGTGCACTAGCCTCCTGATGTTTCGCTACGGGAAAGCACTGGATTGGCTGAGATCTTCGACCTCAATGATCTCAGCCAAGGAGGTGGGGCCAGCGTTTCGAAGGAAGTACTTTTTTTTCTCCCTACAGGTTGGGGGCCAGTAACTTAAGCATACACAAGGGCACTATAGTGTTAGGAATACACATTGAATTCCTAACGCTATAGTGTTCCTATAAGGTAGTGTATGGGTTAATAGCAAATGTGAGGATCCTGTATTTATTTTAGAGTTAATGGAGTGGTCAATATGCAGCACAGAGGTTAATGTGTAATGCAGTGTGTTTGAGTAAAGGAGTAGTAGTGTGTTATCGTAGGAATTGATGTGTAGGTTTTACAGTTTCAGGAGGCAGCTGTTTCAGCTGTTGACATTGAAATGGTGGCAGACAACATCTACAGTGTAATATGCACTGATCTTGGACAGACTGGGACAACTATGTACCAGTGTGCCTGAGATTAGTGCCCACAGACTGCACCATCAATACAAGTGACTTCATCATCCATACACATATACAGGATTCTAAAACATAATCTACTATATATATATATATATATATATATATATATATATATATATATATATATATATATATATATATATATATATATATATATATTTGGCCATTAGACAGATAAAATTGTTCACTACCATGTTCTATGGCATTGATGGCTAACCTTGACACCATACATTTTTTCTGGACTACATTTCCAATGATGCTCAGCTAGAGCATCATTGGAGATATAGTCCAGAAACAATTTATGGTGTCAAGGTTAACCATCACTATTCTATGGAGACCCTGAATCTCACACTTTGCTTTCCCCTAGCTGAATTAATACCATCAACTGAAAAGCTTCCACCTTGGATGTGTCATACTATCTAGTGTCATACTAATTTTGGGAAGCACTGGGACATGTATATCCATGTGCTGCTCTAACACTTAACATCTTGCATTAACCCCTACACTGCCCTAATACTAAGCCTAAATCTAGTCCTACTCCTAGCCCTAATCCTAAACTGAGTCCTAATGGTAATTCTAGTAATTCTAATTGTAACACAAAGTCTAACACACTAACCCTAGCCTTAAACTACCATGTGATATAAAAGAAAGATGTAAAGACTTTGATGTGTGTATTAAGGGAACTATAGGACTGCATTTCATGTTTGCCTTGGTACAACGCCATTAATTATGAAGTATCTGTGCATATATTAACCCCTAAGGAGCAATAATATGTATGGACTGTCACAGAGAGAATGGATTTTCTTAACCCTGATCCTATATGGGATTGAGGAAGTTTGTATATATTTTGTGACCAGCTTGGAACAGCTTGAAATTTGTCATTATGCTTTCACAAATGTTTAGTTTATCAGTTCTGCAGCTATTAACTCTTAATGCTTAAAATATGTAAAAAGATGAGACTGAAAATAAATTTAGGGAATGACTGTATAATTTACCGGAGGACGCCAATGATCCATCAGTAATGGTTTTTGGTTTTTTTGTCCTAGGAAATATTTACAATGAATTAATCTGCGTTCTCCTAAGAAAGCCTAGACATTTGTGACACCAATTGACCAGGAGACAAAGAGAGGGAAGTGGATCTCCCTTAAAAGATCCCAAGGCGTATACCACTAGAGCCAGGTGACCTCTTGGCTCTATACTTGTGAGTTGTCAATTTGAATTGTATAATTATCCATATTTTACAACAAATATCTGCACTATGGTTTGATTGTCTATTATTTACAGATTATTGTTATAATATTTTATCTACATATTCAACAAATTTGCTTGTACAGGTATCTCAGAGCTCCACTTATATTTAGTTTTTTGTGCATGATTTGTGTCACCAATTGGTTCGGCTGCCAGATATATCCCCTGGTACCAGTTCCCTTTCAACTCCTCAGCCTGCAGAGATACAAATTACTAAGAGAAAGACTGTGAAGTGGATTCCCCTTTAATGCCCATATTAGTCAATTTGAAAAATGAGATACCAGGTTCCTTACCTTGAACTGACAATCGCATGTCACAGTATCTCCAATTCTTAAACACTCTCCATCAAACTTACAGGTATTGGTATCACATAGAAAAAGATCATTTTCTCTGTCATCAAAACCTCAAATAAAAAAAGAGAATGACACTCAGTATTCATATAATACAGGTGACACTTTAAAAGAAAATAAAAAATGCACTGACATTTCAAATCTTTACATGTTATTGCAATAGCCATTCACTTTTGTGTTTCCATAGGATCTGATTGCATTCTTTAATGTGATCTGCACAGAATATGTATACGTGAAATATGAAGAACATATTTTGGTGCATAGTCTGAAATCAATCTTTGGATTCTGTCCAAGCAATGATGAACACGGCTCCTTATAATAAAAGTATAATAAAGATAAACAAGCATTGTGTTTTCTGTTCTAGTCTGCCTCCTTTAAATGAAGATTAATCACCTCTAAAAGCATAAAAGCTAAAATGGGACTGGGGTGCTCGGTTATTGAAACCGGTTGAACTGAAACGTAATTTTTTAAAAATTTATTTTTTTCTTTCTTTTTATCAGTAGACATACGAACACATCTATTTTGAAATCTCAAAGTTCAGCTTGTCTGCAACCTGATCAATCAGCCATATAGAAGGATACAATATTAAACAGAACGTATGCATTAGACTTCGGATCCATTAAGATTTAGTTGTATTGATTTCTTTATTACATTCCTCTGTTTGAAACCACATCATCATATTAAAAATGAAAGAAGAGTCAGCAAGACAAAAGCTTTGAGCCTTTGAAATAATTATACTGGAACTGCTCTGCCCTTCTTTTTTTTTGTACAAAGGTGGATGAGGGTAGAGGGTGGATTTGGAGACAAAATTTAAATACTACATGGAGCTAATTATATATCAGTGAGCTCTGTATCATCCATACAATAATGTGAGGATCACAACACATAGCATGCTTGATAGCATGTGCTTAAAAGATATTGTGTCCCATAATTATAACCTAGGAATGCATGGTATATTTTAAATTGATACTAGTGAATTTATTATTGACAGAGACAGTAAGAGGATAATGCTTCTGGATGAAAGCTAAAAGCCTAATGGAAAAAGATACGTACACACATGATCTCCTAATTATCTCTTTAAATGGGTTACAGGCACAAAGATGATGTACAAGTGGTCTAACTTCAGGGCTCATCCTTCCTTATTTAATTAGTACATTTCACAACTTGGCAGTCTATACAACACCAGTGCTGACCTAATGCTGAAATCTAGATAAGGCTAAGTAAAATTGGATGGAAGCAACAAAGCCATGTTTGAAGGGCTGTGTCCTGAATTTGACCCTTTTTTATAATTCAGACTGCTGCATCTGTTTACAAGGACTTAATTGGAATCACCCTTTCTGACTCGGAACAGGGATGTTCTGCAGGGTCCCAACAGGAGGAAGGATTTGATCTGTGAATATTTATATTCAATAATCGTATTATTATTATGTTTTATTAAATAATAACCCTTGCAACAGAAACTAGCATACAAGCACTGCACTAAATATTTCAGTTATGTTGAAGAAAGTGTAAGTTTTCTCATGCCTAGAGAAATGTATTTGTTATACTAAGGTTGGGAGACATTACTAAATGTATTCATTTATAAAGCTGAATAAGTAAATGTCTTGAATGTTTGGTTTCTTGCATGTTTTAGATATGGGATGCATTGATTTTTATCTGAGAATCAGCACTTTTTCGATAGAGTACAACCTGATTTATGGCAAGGTCTACTGTGAAATTATTGGGGTTTTTTTTGGTGTTTTTTCTTCAGTCCCCAAAGTGTGTAAACAAAGCGTGGGAAGGGCAAAAAATGAAATATATCAAGAAATTAAACAGTGAATTTATCTCCATCCTGTATTTCCAAAGTACTGTTTACATCTATTAAAGGGGTAGATTTAAATACATATACTATTTATTTTTGCTTTCACAACAAAACACGGGTTAATGAATTTCTGTAAGCAATAGAAGATGATATTGTTTCAAAATGATTAAAATTACATGTGTAATAAAATTCTGTTTAAACGTGTTTATCACAAGCCAGGTTATTAGCTCACTCCAACCACCCACCACATAAGAACAGAGTTAATAGTGACATTTTTTTCATTATAGGTGTTACACTGCACAAGGCAAATTCTCTAAAATTGATCGTTTGAAGTAAGATGGAAATTGAAGCTATTTAGGAGCAGTGGCAGGCTGCATTTTCTCAAATTGCACTGAATGAGCTTATGTGTCGTTTCATTCCCACAAGGCTAAACAAAATCATAAAGCAGGCTGTAAGCTCTTGGGACAAGGCTAAACTAGGTGACTCTAAAGTAATTTTAAACGTACAAAGTATGCTATGCTAAATTATGTAACAGTCTACACTATTCTACAAACTATGCTAATATACATTTAATTTTTTTAAGGATGTCACATAAGGTCAAGTTAAAACACTTTGCATAATTTTCTGTTAGTTTTAGTTTCTAGCAAAATGGCATTTTCTTTAGGGTTTTACTTCCAAACCTTTAAAAAACTACTTAGTATGAATACTTTGTGCTGTGTGGGGAAGTGACTGCGTAAATGAGAAGTACCAGCAGTTATCTTGAATACCCTCATAAATAATAAACTCACCATTTAGTTTGTGTTATCGCATGTTATTTAGAGAAAACAATGAACAGTTATACATATGTGACAAAGTAACAGATAAGTGAGAGTAAAGCTCCATGTGCAGATACAGTATTGAAGCTCTGGTAAATACATGTCATCTGGAAGAATGGGTCTCTTACCGGAACAGTTCCAGCCTGTAGGGGTTTGGCAGTCACTTAAGGAGGTAGGAAAAGCTGCAAGTTTCCCTGGCCGGGCTATGATGAGTAACAGAGATGGCAATAGCAACGAGCAAAGGCAATCACAAAGTGTCCAGCCAGGTCTGTGAGGCTCTCCCACCACCATGTCTATACAGACAGTGATTCTGGCTCCCAAATAAAAATTGATGAGCAAGGACTTAGTATGTCTGGGTCCCCAGAAATCCCATCCCAACAAGAGCAAGCACAGTAATCCCAGAAGGCTTGTGAAGGAGGCAGAGGAATAGTATCCGAGAGAGCAGTCTGCAGGCAGAAGCTGCCATAGGAGGCACCAGAGGAATAGGGAGGGATGATGATGCTCCGGATGCTGGTCCTGGATGCTGCTGTATCTGAGCTCAGCAGCCAAGGCTCTCTATCTCCCAACTCAGGACCAGGGAGGGGGGCGGGTGGGCAGGCTGGATGGGGCTGGGCGCTGATTGGTGGAGGAGTCTGCGGAGCACTGAGTTTGGGGTGGGAAGAGAGATGGCTAAGGGAAGGAGTGGATCAGAAATGTTTAGAATCCTAAGGGAGAGATGGATTACTGGTTTGTCAGAGGTAGAATGGGCTGCAGTGAGAAGTTACTGACAAACAGCTGGGAAAAGAAGGAAAGGCACGACACACTAACACCCATACATTCACGTTTATAGATACAGGCATGCATAAAGTAACTCACACCTGTGACATGTGACTGTGGGTTTATGTGTATGTATATATAAATAATAATAAAAAAAAATTATATATATATATATATATATATATTTTTTTTTTTTTTTTTTACAAGGAAGGATACATTGAGATTTCTCTCCTTTTTAAGTATGTCCTGGGTCTACAAACTCTGCATTGTTACAATAGGGTACCAATGTAATATAACAAAAAGCTATATATAAATAATATATATATATAATTTTTATTATTATTATTTATATATACATACACATAAACCCACAGTCACATGTCACAGGTGTGAGTTACTTTATGCATGCCTGTATCTATAAACGTGAATGTATGGGTGTTAGTGTGTCGTGCCTTTCCTTCTTTTCCCAGCTGTTTGTCAGTAACTTCTCACTGCAGCCCATTCTACCTCTGTATGTATATATATTTAAATATATATGTGTGTGTGTGTGTGGGGGGGGGGGGGGGGGGGGGGGGCTATAGGCAGTGGTGTATTTTGGATTTGTGCTGCCCTAGGCACGACTAAATTCGGGCACCCCCAAAATCTAAATTTGACCCCTAATTCGTGTCAAGGCCACTTTTCTCATTGATACATGCACTGATATACACTCACTGACAGATACACAGTCATTGGCACACACATACAGTCATAAGCACACACTGTTTAACCAACACACACTTTCATTGACAGACACATACGGACACACCCACTCACTGACAGGCACACACACTCAGATACACATAAAATGACATACACACATTGACACACACTCACAGGCACACCCAGTCTCACTGAAAGACACACACTTTCACTCACTCACAGACACAAACTGACAGCTACACTCACTCACTCACATCAAGGTGGACAGCCCCAGAACACAAGCAAGACATTTGTCTGGGAGCTTGGGGTGGCATTTTTTGGCACCCCCCCCTGAAAGTGCCGCCCTAGGCAAATGCCTTGTTTGCCTTGTGGTAAATACATCCCTGGGTATAGGTACACACAAACGCACACACACACATATATATATATATATATATACACATTTATAGATATATAGATGTAGATAGATATATGTACTTTCTCTCTCTCTCTCTCTCTCTCTCTCTCTCTCTCTCTCTCGCCAAACCGTATACACTTTAAAAGAACCACACTCCAGGGACTTTTGAAAAGGTTGCAGCTTTATAGGTCATGTCAACATTTTTAGTTTATTCCAAACTTTCCTATGCTCAATTTTGCATATGCAAGAAACACATGGTTATTGAAAACATAAGACTGAAATCACTTACCCCCACCTCACTTAACGATCCCCTATGGGCACTGGTGTCTGTGAACCTGGGAAGTAAATGCAGCTGGTGGCATGCTGTTCCCTTATAAAGACATCATGAAGTTACATCTTGTTAAAAATGCACCATTCTAGTGCTCTAGACTCTAAGACTAATAGCTTTGCAAAGACAACTGTGCTAATGTGCTGGCAGATCAGGGTAAATCCCCTTCAAATGATATTATGATGCTCACTGCAGCGGCTATACAACAGATTGTCGCCATAGCAACCTGACTGTCATCTCCTAAAGCAAGTGCTACAGTCTGTTACCAGAGTGAGAAGGTAGATTTTCATCTAAACCATGAAAAAGGACTGTAAATGCTGACAAGCAACGTATGATGTGTGTATACAACCATAGCCCTGTGGGTGATGGCACTGCTCAGTGACTAGATGAATTGGAACACACACACAAAACAGAGTCCAAACTCAGTTACAAAAAAAAAAAAAAGAAAAAAACTACAACACAGTGTTCCCTCAAACACTGAAAAAACATGCAGAGACAAAAAACTCGCCTACAATACAAATCATATGTCTTAGAGCTTTACATTTTCAGTTCCCAATAGGTTTACACTATCGCCAGATAGTCAAAATAAATAAAGTAAGAAAAAAAGAAAATAAAAAGTTTTATCCACTCGAGAAAGCCCTGAGGGGAGAAATGTGTTGTGGAAATGTTAACTAACTGTATTTTAATAAAGGTATTTTTGGACACTTTCTTTGTTGTGAGTCAGCCATTTTATCTTTTTTACCATTTTTTTTTATTTTACTACCTGACATCTGAGTTTTACTTGTTCCAGAGAGATAATACTCCAAAGCATCCTTGGTGGAGATTATAGCACTTATGCCTTATCATTGAGCAGTGTGTCTGCCCAATTAAATGTGAGTAACCATTTGGTATTTTTATACACTCTGCTGGTTTTATCACAGTGAGCACTATTGTTGTTTTTTATTTTACATATGGTCCCCATCTGACGAGATATCTACTTACAACACTCCCTCATGTATCCCATAAGTGGGGATTATACCACTGTACACTGTTTATACTAGAGCTCGTTTTTAGCTCTCCAAAACACGAGTAGGACCATATAGACCTCTTTTATCGGCTGCTACCTATTTGGGTTTTATTGCACTATTATATTTTCTTTTCTCTTTCATACGGATCCCACAAACCCTTCAATCCCACTACTCCATTGACGTCTCAACCTCAGATAGAACTGTGATTGTTCTCTCATCCAAAGGTTTTACTGAACTCTTTTTGGACTGTTCTTTATATTTTTTATATATATATTTTATATTTTTATTTTTAAATTTATTTTTTACATTTTATTTTAAAAAAAAATTTATATATATATTTATGCCTAGTATTGTCTTTATTGTTCTCTCTCTGTATGAAATGTCATTGTTTATTTCCATATTACTACTTGCTTATATTAAATTTTATATATTATCTCTGTGGTGCCACCTTTCTGTCTTTCCTTATACCTATATACATATAGGGCCTGTGAGGGAGCCCTATCCTTTAGATCTGCTGCCTTTATTTAAATTTTTAAACACTGCTCCTTCTGTACACTTTTCATGTGTCCGTGTGTATGTCTACCTGTATGGCTGTGTGATTCTGAGTGTGTTTGCATGTGTGTGTATCTGTGTGTGGCAATGTATACATTCCAGCATTCCAACACCAACATTGCAGACAAATACACCCCTGCATTCCAACGCTAACACTGCACACAAATGCACATGCCGCAGTCTGTGTGAAAGGGGGCAGATATGTCATATCATATCCCTGCTCCCTGTATTCCTCACAGCGGGGGTGACGCAGAGGTGCTTTGTGATGAGGCTGGGCTGAGATGGGAGGCAAACTCAGGGTCCGTCCTGGGTGGCAAAAGCTCCAGCTATGCCACTGCCTATGCAATATTATTGGTGTTAGCAATAAGAACACTAGAAATACGTTTTTGGTGTATTAAACCTAGATGTAATTTCATGATCTCGTGCAACAACATACATATGGTATCCATTTTCAAGTTGGGCTGGGCCTTATTTATAAATTCCAGTGTACTTCAGGGATTTTTAACAATGTTTTCACTTCCATTTGCTATAAAATATGTTTCTTGTATATGCAAAGCTTGTCGTGATGAAAGTTTGAGATTAACGAAAATATTGACAACATATTAAGTGGAAAAAGCTCTAGAAATATATATATATATTGTGCATAACTGTGTGTGTTTATATCTCGTGGTTTTCCTCTTATCTCTCCCAACGCTCATTCAGTGTCTCTTTTTCTAATGATACCTCCTCCCCTTGCCCTGTCTCGGTTGGAGTCCCCCAAGGCTCCGTCCTTGGTCCTCTTCTATTTTCGCTTTATACTGCCTCTCTTGGCAAACCTATTACCTCTTTTGGATTCCACTACCACCTGTACGCTGATGACACCCAGCTATATCTCTCCCAGGGCCGGATTAAGAGCACACTGGGCCTGGTGCTGACAATTATGATGGGCCTAATTACGGAATTTTATCAACCAAAAACACTAAATCAGTCCTCCCAAGCGTCATGTATCTGATGGAGATGGTGCTGGAGGGAAACTCAAAGGATGCAGCTATACGAAAACACATACTCTATGCTAATCTCTCTCTCTAATTTATGCTTTCATCTTTCAAGTAAATCCATAACCCCTAAGAGCAGTGTCCAGTGAAGCAGGAAGTCAATGGGCGGGGTAAAAGGGTGGGCCACTGGTGCGAATCACGTGACCAGACCTGCCAAAAAACATCTTCACCTGTGCCTCTTAACCTCCCTTTTGTGTTTCTTATCCCGTCTTTAAATATCTGTGTCTCCTATCTCTCCTCTTTGTATGACTCTTACATCCTCCCACATTTTGTGTGTCTTACTCCTCCCAGACCCTATGTGTGACTCCTTTTCTCCCAGCCCATTTGTGTCTTTTACTCTTCCCAGCTCCTTTGTGTGTGTCTCTTTCCTTCTCAAGCCCCGCTGTGTGTTTTTCACATCCAGCCCCTCTCCCCGTCCCTTAATGGTCCCCTCCCTTCTCTGACCCTTACTGTTCCTATCCCCTCTCTCCTCCTTTCCCTGTCGTTTAGTGTTCCTCTCCCCCTCCCTCCTTTTCCTGTGCCTCAGGGTATCTCTCCCCTCCTCTCCCTGTCCCTTGGTGCGCCACCCACCCCGATAGTGGTCCCCTTCCTGGTGTGCCTCCTACCTTTCTTGTAGCGTGGCTGAGTGTAGCGAATCCCGGTACAGTGAGCTTTTCCTGTCAGTCCTGCCAGGAACAGGAAACAGAAGTTCCTGTACCACGGTACACTCCGCTTGGCCACGCTACAGTCAGGGGTGTATAAACACTGACAGTCACACACACTCAATCACAAACACAGACGTATCTGACAGCCAGACTCACTTATCTGACACACTCATTCATTGACAGACACTCACACACACACTGACAGACACACAAATACTGACAGACTCATTGACAAACACACACACACTCACATGCCCACACAGACACACATACTCACATGCACACACACCGACAGACACACAAACTCACAGACACACACACAAACTCACAGACACACATACTCACATGCACACACACACAATGACAGACACACATACTCACACACACACTGACAGACACACATACTCACACACAAACTCACAGACACAAATACTCACATGCACACACACACACTGACAGACACACATGCACACACACACACTGTCAGACACACATACTCACACACACACTGACAGACACACATACTCACACACAAACTCACAGACACACATACTCACATGCACACACACAAACTCACAGACACACAAACTCACAGACACACACACACACACACACAGTAATAAATAATGTAAATTTAATTTAAATTTCCCACCCAGCCTCCCTACCTGGTGGTCCAGTGGGGCTGCTGGGAGGCGTCCTGCTGAACTGGATTGCGAGGGAGCTCTGATCTCTCTGACCTGCTCCCTCGCAGGCTGTTTTCTGATCCCGCGGTATCAGCAAAAGGCGCGCGAGGGAGCAGGTCAGAGAGATCAGACAGGTCAATCCAGTTCAGCAGGACGCCGCGCCGGGGATCCAGGAGGTGACCTGGCAGGAGGGAGCACTTCCCTCCTGCCGGTCACTGGAATTTTGCGCCCCCAGAGCTGGTGCGCCCTAAGGCGGACGCCTGTGCCGCCTTATGGACGCGCCGGCCCTGGCTCTGCCCCTGATCTGCCTAGTTGACCGTATCAGCCAATCTTATGGGGAAATATTGTAATTTGCTCAGACCACCACTTCTGATGATGTCAGCAGACATTCAGTTCAGATGCAGACCCAGCAGCATATTTTACTATACTTAGGGAGCCAAGAAGGGGCCAGGGTGGTGATTTTAACATAATAGGGTCAGAAATACATTATTGTGTTCCTGACCCTATAGTGCTCCTTTAAGCAAGAGTATGTGAAGAGTTGTTAGGGTTGCCACCTTTCTTGAAAAAAAAATACCAGCCTTAATCATTTGTATAATCACAAGGAGTGATTACAAAATTCTGTAAAACCACCAACAAACTACTCAAGTTTGATTCTGCTGTATAGATGGATTGCTCCCAGTGTCTCAGTCTCGCAAGTCACCCAGTGTATCACAGTGTCAGTGTCCCCATGTCACCCAGTCTCCCAGTGTCCCCATGCCTCAGTGTCCCCATGTCACTAGGATACTGGGGACACAGTGAGACATGGGGACACTGAGAGTCGCAGGGACACTGAGAGACATGGGGACACAGAGACCCGGGGACACAGAGACCCGGGGACACAAAGACATGGGGACACAGAGACATGGGGACACTGGGAGACATGGGGACACTGGGAGACATGGGGACACTGAGACATTTAGGGAAACTGGGAGAAATGGGGACACTGAGACATTTAGGGAAACTGGGAGAAATGGGGACACTGAGACACTAGGGACACAGACACTGGGAGACATGGGGACACTAGGACACTAGGGACACAGAGACATGGGAACACAGAGACTGGGAGACTAGGGGACACTGGGGGACTAGGGGACACTGGGAGACTAGGGGACACTGGCTGGGAGACAGACACTTGGGGATACTGGGACACTTGGGGACACTGGGAGACATAAGGACAGTTGTGGACATAGACATGGGGACCCTGGGACATATAGGGACACTGGGACACATGGGGACACTAGGCACACAGAGACATGGGGACACCGAGACACTAGCAACACTGGATGGGGGACATGGGGACACTGGGAGAAATGGGGACATAGTGTCTCCGTGTCCCAATGTCTCAGTGTCTCCCAATGTCCCTATGTCTCACAGCGTCCCCATGTGTCTCAGCATCCCCATGTGTCCCAGTGTCCCCTAGTGTCTCAGTGCCCCCATGTTTTCCAGTGTCCCCAAGTGTCTCAGTGTTTCCAGGTCTCCCAGTGTCTGTGTCCCCATGTGTCCCCATGGGTCTCAGTGTGTCCTAGTGCCTGTGTTCCCATGTGTCCCCTAGTGTCTCAGTGTCCCCATATGTCCCCTAGTGTCTCAGTGTCCACCTGTGTCCCCTAGTGTCTCAGTGTCCCCATGTGTCCCTGATGCCTTTCCCCCCATCCCTCACTTACCTGAGCTGTAGAGCTGCTGTCTGGACTCTGTGCTGTGTTGCTGCTCCCCCACGGATCAGTGAGTAGTAGAGAGAGGCAGGGATATGCTGTAATTTCCTATCCCTGCCTCTCTCCACACACAGTGACCCCTACTGGCCGGTGCTGGTATTGCAGAGTAATCTCCATTTATTCTGAGAAAAATACCTGCATTTGTATTGCCGATATTACTGCAATACTGGCATGGCCAGGCAGCCTCAAATACTGGCTGTGCCAGTAAAATACCAGTCAGGTTGCAAACCTAAGAGTAGTGTGTGTAAAAAAAAAAATAATAATATTTTTTTTTTTTTTTTTAAATGGGCCTATTCCATGGGCCTGGGCCTGTTGCTGCAGCTCCATCAGCCCCTATGTTAATCCGGCCCTGATCTCTCCTCCCCGGACCTCTCCCCTGCCGTCCTGCAACGTGTCACTGCTTGCTTTTCTTCTATCTCTGACTGGATGTCCTCCCACTTTCTGAAACTCAATCTCTCAAAAACTGAGCTCCTTGTCTTTCCTCCTCCTAATACTGATCCTCCTCTTTCGCTCTCCCTTCAAGTTTGTGGTACCAACATCAGTCCATCCTTGCAAGCGCGCTGTCTTGGTGTCATACTTGACTCTGGTCTCACCTTTGAGCCTCACATCCAGCATGTTGCCAAATCCTGTAGATTCCATCTTAAAAACATAGCCCGCGGGGGGGCGGGGCTGAGCCACTGAGCGGATCAGTCGCATGTCTGCTGAGCTCCAGGAACTTTAGGCCTGTACCAGAACTTTAAGCAAGCCAATCCCGCAATAAACATACCTAAATTGGTGCCAAAGCATACTGAAGAGGAGGCTGCCTGATCCCACAACTACCACATCAAAGCTCTGGCCGCTCCGGCGTTACCCCGCGGTCTGCGGCCTAGTGGAACGGGGGACGGGGTGGACGGCCGCCGCCCTGCCCTACTGTCACGGGCTGTTAACGCACACGCTGGAGAAAGCTGAGGCGGGAGCAGATCTCCTCCCCCCCCCCTTTGGACCGGTGGGGGTAATCCCGGTCCCCACTGGCCGCTACACATACCTACGAGCGGCAACAATAATGCAGGCGGAGATCGCCATGTGCTCCCCCAAGATGGCGGACGGATGTGCGGCACTGAAGTCACCACACACCCTGAACTTACCTGCCAGCCTGGAACAAAGAATCGACAAGCTCTTTCTCCGCTTCTGGGCAAAGCTGGAAGCCCGAACCGAAGCCAAACACTCACAGAGCCAGGAGAGCCCACGAGGGGGAAAAGAAAAGCAGGCGCAGGTACACCCTCTGATTACTTGACAATTGCGAGCTACAGCCACTAGCACAAAAGGCTCACCTGGGCCAGGGGCCAAAAGGGGGAAACCCCCAACGCACCGGCCACCACGACGGAAAGCCCCCCACTACAGGTGGCGAAAACGCATCAGGGGCCAATGTTGCACCCCCCATGGGAAAGACTTGGACTCCGACAGGAACCCCCGAGTCTGTGGCCATTTAACCCCTTAAGGGCCAGCTTCTGGAATAAAAGGGAATCATGACATGTCACACATGTCGTGTGTCCTTAGGGGTTAATGCGGGCCCCTCCCGAGGTCTGGGGCAAGAGGGTTACCGTGAAGCACGCAGACCCGGCACCCTTATGGGCACTCACCTACCTGTTCCCGAATACTGGGGTGGGGTGAACGACCTAAACCGAGCACGGGACTGATAAACTGCTGCCAGTCAACCCCATCAACCAACGCCATGAACTTACCAGCCTTATAACCCACTCCTCAGACCGCCAGAGAAGTGTGCAGCCAGTGGATAACGGTGGTGACCACTAATGTTATAAAAGCATATTTTATTTAGCAAAGTTATCTTCACCCTTTGTTTTGTTACCTAGCTTTGCAGCTTTTCATGCAGGCACACCATGATTAACTTTTAGTCGCGCACGAAAGCATACAGTTTTTACTATTCATGCTAGTCTAGCAACTGTTTAGCTTGGAATATTAGCCTGCAGTTTTGTAAGCTCTACCAATAAGCATTATGTTTAGCGAGGTATGCGAACCGAGCGCTTGCAGACTTTAGTCCCATGATGTGATTTAATCTACAGCTTACTAACCATAACTAGTCTTACGTATTACACTGGTATTTTTAGATTTAGCGGTAACGATATTAAAGCTAGAGATGGCAGTATTGAGGCGAGAGATAACAGTAATACAGCGAGAGACAACAGTATTAAAGCGAGAGAAAACCGTATTAAAGCGAGAGAAAACAGTATCAAAGCGAGAGAAAACAGTATTAATGCGAGAGATTACAGTATTAATGCGAGAGAGATTACAGTATTAAAGCGAGAGATTACAGTTTTAAAGCGAGAGATAATAGTATTTAGCCATAGTATGTTACTATATATAAAATGAGGTTGATGATCATAGGAGACAATGTCAATATGTTATGACGACCCCATCCTGTACAACTTTTGAACGTCTCCCTCTCTTTTTTCTGTACCCCCATAACCACATGCCTCAACAAAAATAAAGAATTAAAAAAAAAAAAAAAACATAGCCCGCATCCGCCCCTTTCTTGCACCAGATACTACCAAGGAGCTTGTCCATGCTCTAGTAATTTCCCACATGGATTATTGTAACCCTCTCCTGATTGGTCTTCCCAAAAGCCGTACTGCACCCCTACAGTCCGTAATGAACGCTGCTGCTAGACTGATTTTCCTCTCTAGTCGTTTCTCTCACACCTCACCCCTCTGCCAGTCCTTACATTGGCTTCTTGTATGCTATAATAGTCAATTCAAGGTACTAACTCACACCTATAAAGCACTGAACAACTCTAGCCCTTCTTATATCTCCTCACAGATCCATAGGTATGTCCCTTCTCGGTCTCTCCGCTCTGCCCGTGACCACCTCCTGTCCGTTGTCTGCACCCGTATGGCCAACTCGCGCTTGCAGGACTTCTCGTGGGCGGCTCCCTTCCTATGGAATAGCCTGCCTACCGCCATCAGACTCTAACCTAGTCTTGCATCTTTTAAGAAGTGCCTTAAAACCCATCTCTTTAGGAAAGCTTATGGCCTCCAAGACTAACCCCTACCTCACATACCTGTTTCTTGCCCTCTTCTAAAGGGCAGCCCACCTTATTTGATTGCAAATTCCTGTCCTAATGTGTTTTACACCCCACCTCCTATAGAATGTAAGCTTGATTGAGCAGTGTCCTCTTCAACCTATTGTTCCTGTAAGTTTATTTGTAATTGTCCTCAGGGCCGGATTAACATAGGGGCTGATGGAGCTGCAGCTCCAGGCCCAGGCCCATGGAATAGGCCCATTTAAAAAAAAAAAAATATTATTATTTTTTTTTTTTACACACACTACTCTAAGATTTGCAACCTGACTGGTATTTTACTGGCACAGCCAGTATTTGAGGCTGCCTGGCCATGCCAGTATTGCAGTAATATCGGCAATACAAATGCAGGTATTTTTCTCAGAATAAATGGAGATTACTCTGCAATACCAGCACCGGCCAGTAGGGGTCACTGTGTGTGGAGAGAGGCAGGGATAGGAAATTACAGCATATCCCTGCCTCTCTCTACTACTCACTGATCCGTGGGGGAGCAGCAACACAGCACAGAGTCCAGACAGCAGCTCTACAGCTCAGGTAAGTGAGGGATGGGGGGAAAGGCAGCAGGGACACATGGGGACACTGAGACACTAGGGGACACAGGTGGACACTGAGACACTAGGGGACATATGGGGACACTGAGACACTAGGGGACACATGGGAACACAGGCACTAGGACACACTGAGACCCATGGGGACACATGGGGACACAGACACTGGGAGACCTGGAAACACTGAGACACTTGGGGACACTGGAAAACATGGGGGCACTGAGACACTAGGGGACACTGGGACACACGGGGATGCTGAGACACATGGGGACGCTGTGAGACATAGGGACATTGGGAGACACTGAGACATTGGGACACGGAGACACTATGTCCCCATTTCTCCCAGTGTCCCCATGTCCCCCATCCAGTGTTGCTAGTGTCTCGGTGTCCCCATGTCTCTGTGTGCCTAGTGTCCCCATGTGTCCCAGTGTCCCTATATGTCCCAGGGTCCCCATGTCTATGTCCACAACTGTCCTTATGTCTCCCAGTGTCCCCAAGTGTCCCAGTATCCCCAAGTGTCTGTCTCCCAGCCAGTGTCCCCTAGTCTCCCAGTGTCCCCTAGTCCCCCAGTGTCCCCTAGTCTCCCAGTCTCTGTGTTCCCATGTCTCTGTGTCCCTAGTGGCCTAGTGTCCCCATGTCTCCCAGTGTCTGTGTCCCTAGTGTCTCAGTGTCCCCATTTCTCCCAGTTTCCCTAAATGTCTCAGTGTCCCCATTTCTCCCAGTTTCCCTAAATGTCTCAGTGTCCCCATGTCTCCCAGTGTCCCCATGTCTCCCAGTGTCCCCATGTCTCTGTGTCCCCATGTCTTTGTGTCCCCGGGTCTCTGTGTCCCCGGGTCTCTGTGTCCCCATGTCTCTCAGTGTCCCTGCGACTCTCAGTGTCCCCATGTCTCACTGTGTCCCCAGTATCCTAGTGACATGGGGACACTGAGGCATGGGGACACTGGGAGACTGGGTGACATGGGGACACTGACACTGTGATACACTGGGTGACTTGCGAGACTGAGACACTGGGAGCAATCCATCTATACAGCAGAATCAAACTTGAGTAGTTTGTTGGTGGTTTTACAGAATTTTGTAATCACTCCTTGTGATTATACAAATGATTAAGGCTGGTATTTTTTTTTCAAGAAAGGTGGCAACCCTAACAACTCTTCACATACTCTTGCTTAAAGGAGCACTATAGGGTCAGGAACACAATAATGTATTTCTGACCCTATTATGTTAAAATCACCACCCTGGCCCCTTCTTGGCTCCCTAAGTATAGTAAAATATGCTGCTGGGTCTGCATCTGAACTGAATGTCTGCTGACATCATCAGAAGTGGTGGTCTGAGCAAATTACAATATTTCCCCATAAGATTGGCTGATACGGTCAACTAGGCAGATCAGGGGCAGAGCCAGGGCCGGCGCGTCCATAAGGCGGCACAGGCGTCCGCCTTAGGGCGCACCAGCTCTGGGGGCGCAAAATTCCAGTGACCGGCAGGAGGGAAGTGCTCCCTCCTGCCAGGTCACCTCCTGGATCCCCGGCGCGGCGTCCTGCTGAACTGGATTGACCTGTCTGATCTCTCTGACCTGCTCCCTCGCGCGCCTTTTGCTGATACCGCGGGATCAGAAAACAGCCTGCGAGGGAGCAGGTCAGAGAGATCAGAGCTCCCTCGCAATCCAGTTCAGCAGGACGCCTCCCAGCAGCCCCACTGGACCACCAGGTAGGGAGGCTGGGTGGGAAATTTAAATTAAATTTACATTATTTATTACTGTGTGTGTGTGTGTGTGTCTGTGAGTTTGTGTGTCTGTGAGTTTGTGTGTGTGCATGTGAGTATGTGTGTCTGTGAGTTTGTGTGTGAGTATGTGTCTGTCAGTGTGTGTGTGAGTATGTGTGTCTGCCAGTGTGTGTGTGTGCATGTGTGTCTGTCAGTGTGTGTGTGTGCATGTGAGTATTTGTGTCTGTGAGTTTGTGTGTGAGTATGTGTGTCTGTCAGTGTGTGTGTGAGTATGTGTGTCTGTCAGTGTGTGTGTGTGCATGTGAGTATTTGTGTCTGTGAGTTTGTGTGTGTGTCTGTGAGTTTGTGTGTCTGTCGGTGTGTGTGCATGTGAGTATGTGTGTCTGTGTGGGCATGTGAGTGTGTGTGTGTTTGTCAATGAGTCTGTCAGTATTTGTGTGTCTGTCAGTGTGCGTGTGAGTGTCTGTCAATGAATGAGTGTGTCAGATAAGTGAGTCTGGCTGTCAGATACATCTGTGTTTGTGATTGAGTGTGTGTGACTGTCAGTGTTTATACACCCCTGACTGTAGCGTGGCCAAGCGGAGTGTACCGTGGTACAGGAAAAGCTCACTGTACCGGGATTCGCTCCACTCAGCCACGCTACAAGAAAGGTAGGAGGCACACCAGGAAGGGGTGGGGACCACTATTGGGGTGGGTGGCGCACCAAGGGACAGGGAGAGGAGGGGAGAGATACCCTGAGGCACAGGAAAAGGAGGGAGGGGGAGAGGAACACTAAACGACAGGGAACAGAGGGGGAAGGGGAGAGGAACACTAAGGGACAGGGAAAGGAGGAGAGAGGGGATAGGAACAGTAAGGGTCAGAGAAGGGAGGGGACCATTAAGGGACGGGGAGAGGGGCTGGATGTGAAAAACACACAGCGGGGCTTGAGAAGGAAAGAGACACACACAAAGGAGCTGGGAAGAGTAAAAGACACAAAGGGGCTGGGAGAAAAGGAGTCACACATAGGGTCTGGGAGGAGTAAGACACACAAAATGTGGGAGGATGTAAGAGTCATACAAAGAGGAGAGATAGGAGACACAGATATTTAAAGACGGGATAAGAAACACAAAAGGGAGGTTAAGAGGCACAGGTGAAGATGTTTTTTGGCAGGTCTGGTCACGTGATTCGCACCAGTGGCCCACCCTTTTACCCCGCCCATTGACTTCCTGCTTCACTGGACACTGCTCTTAGGGGTTATGGATTTACTTGAAAGATGAAAGCATAAATTAGAGAGAGAGATTAGCATAGAGTATGTGTTTTCGTATAGCTGCATCCTTTGAGTTTCCCTCCAGCACCATCTCCATCAGATACATGACGCTTGGGAGGTATGACTGATTTAGTGTTTTTGGTTGATAAAATTCCGTAATTAGGCCCATCATAATTGTCAGCACCAGGCCCAGTGTGCTCTTAATCCGGCCCTGATTGTCCTATTTATAGTTAAATCCCCTCTCATAATATTGTAAAGCGCTACGGAATCTGTTGGCGCTATATAAATGGCAATAATAATAATAATAATAATAATATATTGGATGAAAGATTCTGAGTAAAGCTGAAACATTGATCATTTAATAAACATAAATATATATTTTTTTTAAACACATCTTGGATTGAACTGGATTGAGACCTGTCTGGTGTTCATTTTTCAACACCTCTCCTTGTCTGCTGGGAGAGGAGCTAAAGAGACCAATTGTACTGTCTCTGTCTCCCTAGTCCCACTTTTGTCATATCAGCAATAGAAAACTTCTGAAATACTGGATTAGCCTTGGGTAGACCAGGACACAAATGCCCCAATGTCGCAAGGTTAACGGCACCCTGTAATGTCCACTATGCAATATACCACGTACAAATGGGACAGGCGGGTCATGAATACGTATATGTATATATAGCACACATAAAGACATAATTTATGTAATAATGTTATATATACATGTATAAATACATATACACACATATGTTAATGCTTAATTAGATTAAAATATCTATAGCTAGGAAAAAGTGCTAAAACAATATTATAGTCTGTGTAAGGCTAACTGCCAACTTAAACTAAACTAACAATAACATCTTGGATCAGCCTTCAGCTACTCTCAGTACTGTAAAAGCCTTCGATCTAGTGGCATGTTTTTAAAGCTAGATACAAAGATTTAGGTACTGATATGTACAGTGTATTACAGAGGATTATGGTAGATATGTGAGCCAGTATACATCTGTAAGTGTATCCACCTCTAACCTTATGAAATAAGAGTGAGCTGTGAGATGAGATGTATTTGTGCAGCTAGATTAGGATATCCAGCTAAAGAATTAATATCACAGAATAAACAAAAATGAAGATGAATTGTGACCAGATGCAGGAATGTAGCAGGTGACACCAAAGGTAACATTATATTGGGAAAGTGAACATTTAGACACTTGCATAAATGAACAGTTGAGGCAATAATACAGACTCTGGGTGTCCATGGAGCCCATGTAAGTGTTAAATCATACAAGAATGGCTTGACTGTTTAGCATGAAATGGTTAACTAAATAATGTAGTGGTGCTTTTTAAAAAAAATATTTTACATCACAATTGCATTACACGTATTTTAAATCTAATAAGAAACATTAATATGGGAAGTAAAATTAATATAGATGACAGTTTGCAACGTGGGAGGTTTTTGTAGAATAAAAATATCAGAAAAACAGAGACTTTGTCAGAGCATAATAAATGAAAGAAATTATGCGGCTTAAATTCTTGAGTGGGAAAGTCACTGGAGTAGATAAAGTTGTAATCAAATGATTCAACCCCTTCATGGCAAGCATCTATAGTACTTAGTAGAGCACCCTTTTGCTGTTATGACCTGCTGCACGCAAGATACATAGCCAGACACTAGCATCTGGCAGTGTTCCTGAGGAATCCCATGTTTAGCGGCGGAACTGCCACCGATGCAGTTGCCCATCAGCATTTAGGGCCACCCGATGGGCCCTATATCTTCAGGGGCCTGGTCAGCACTGTAGCCATGTAATAGCGCGACCGGGCCCCTTTAAAAAAAATAAAAAATCCAACCGCAAATGCTGCTGGGAGGATTTATGAAATTATTTATGTAATTAAGTATATGGATATATATATATATATATATATATATATATATATTGTATTATTTGTATTTATTTATATATGCATAGATATATACATAATTTCATTCTAAGTGTATTTTGATATAAATACATATATATAGAGAGCACTTGAAAAAAGTATTTTACAGACTGAAACGTCGACTGGAACGTTGTGTAAATTTGTAATTGCTCAATAAAGCAACAGATGAAATTTACCTTGAAAGACTCCTGAGTGCTCTCTACTGGTATTGTGTACAATTTGGTTGGAGACAGCAACAGAGCATTAAAAGACCGGTAGCATTGAGTGCTGGAACCTGGGACGTATATATATATATATATAATATATATATATATATATTATATATACATGTGTAATTTAATTATAAGTGTATTTTTATATTAATATATGTATATATTACACTTAGTATGACATTATCTATGTATAAGATATATATATATATATATATATATATATATACATATTATATATAGATAATATAAATATATATATCTCATATATATATATATATATATATATATATATATATATATATATATATATATATATATATATATATAAAAAATGTAATTACATTTTTTTTTCATTTTAACAGAAGCAGGGAGACTGTCAGTTTGCTGCAGGCAGCACTATGGATGCCTATTGTGGCTATGACCCGCAGGGGCTTAATTTGCCAAGGGGCTTAATTTGCCATAAATAACCTATGCGTTTCGCCACTGGGGCTTTTTCAAATGGAAAAAGCCCCAGTGGCGAAACTCGTTATGGTTATTTTAATTGTGTATGTTTATTCAATAAAAGTTTTTTTTTGTTACAATTTTGTGCCAATCATCTTTTTAATACACAATTTTATTTGGAATTTTTACCTGGCTTCCTTTTATCCTTGTGTGACTCCAAGTATATCCTAGGTGGCGATCATACCATCAACACTGATACCACAGTGCAGTTGGTCTGCACTTTACATTTTTATTTATGTTTACTGCATATTTTATCTTACTGAGAGCACTATTAGTTGTCTTTTATATATCCCTCTACTGAGTGTTGGACACCATCCCTCTGGAGGACTATATCCTTTAAAGCGGGGATTCTACCGCTGTACGCTTTTCACACCAGAGCTGGCTATAGCTCTTTTAAATGTAAGCTGACTGTACATAGGTGTACAGGGTGGGAGTAGCACTCTCCCCAATGGAGTTCCTGACGGCTAGAAAGGACTTTGGACTAAAGTATAAAATAGTAAAGTATAAATTTATTTACAATGCAGTAAAAACAAATTAAGTATGTACTAGAAAGTAAAAAATCTTATTAAAGTCCAATAAAAAAGTCCAGAATAATCGGCTAAACGCTTTTCACTCTATGAGCTTCCTCAGTTATATTTCACAGCTACTGAGGAAGCTCAGAAAGTGAAACGTGTTTATCTGATTATTCTGGACTTTTTTATTGGACTTTAATCGGATTTTTTACTTTCTAGTACATACTTAATTTGTTTTTACTGCATTGTTAATAAATTTATACTTTACTATTTTATACTTTAGTCCAAAGTCCTTTCTAGTCGTCAGGAACTCCATTGGGGAGAGTGCTATTCCCCCCCTAAAGTAGCACATTGTTTATCAACCTCAGAGCCGGGATTTAAGGGCTCTGGAGAAGGTGAGCGCAACTATTTACATCTTTAATACTACTATAGCATGTGCTATTCTACACAGTTGCTTTACTGCTTTCTTTCTCGTTGTATATTCCTGGAGGGATATAGCCTGGGATAAAGGTGTGTTTTGCTGCCCTAAGAGCATAAAGGATCCTTTTACGGAGCCAATACTAAATAGGCTCCTGTCCATGTGAGTGGTTTCAGTCATTTTTTACCATCAATTGTCTATTTTGGGAAACCGTCTGCACTATATCTTTTGTTTTTTTGTTCCCTTGTATATGTACATTCAAGTTTTTCAAGACTGTCAATGTACCAAAGGGGTGAGTAAACCCCTCTACTATTTAGAGCGCTCCACTTGTTTGGTATAACTTTTATACCTTATTTTTGTGTATATGATTTTTATTGTGGGTAAGGTGTATTCCACTTTTAGTGTTGAGCAGCTTTTACATTTCGGGCACTGTAAAGTAACACTCTCTATCTCTTTTTAGAGGTATTTTTTATATTGACTGTACATATTTGTTTATTTTATCCATATTGGCTTGTACATACTGCACCATTGGTTTTCCTCGCTTTTGTTTTACATACAAGCGGAACGGTTGGACCACTAAAGGCACTGAGGACACTACACCCAAAATAAGCACCTTATAAGACATTTATTTCTGAGTGAGACTTGCATATTTTGGATTTTTCTTTCTGTGATTCTACCAGAACCATAGTCCCACTGTTTCAGTGAGACTTCATATACTGTATTGTCTTACCTGTTGATACAAAGTATTGTATCAATATTATTGTTGTTGTTATTATTTTTACTGTTGATCTACTTGGCGTAGCCCTTTTCCTGTAATCTTCTGTGTCACAATTCTCTCTTGAGAGGGTTTGAGGGTTACCTTCTGTTGGGCTGCTGCGTACTACACTTCTATTTTTTATTAGCGCTGACTCTTTTCCATTTTTTCTATTTCAGATATCTAGTTCTGTCTGAAAGATACATTTATATGCAAACTAAGTCACTTGAAATTCTGGATCACTCAAATATGATGCACAGTCATGTTCAGAAAACAAAATTCCTTTACTACAGTTTAATGGCATTAAATCACTAGAGATGGCAGGAAAATAATCAGTTGGCCATTCTTTTCTTGTTTTGCTAAAAAAGAAATTGCAAAACACCAAAGAGTCACTAAACATTTACGGCCTTTTATTCTTTAAAAGGAACACTTCAAGCACCATACGAACCCACTGCAATGATTATGTTGACTGGAGAAGTACTAGAGTAATTTCAAACCACATTAGAAAGGTTTCACAACTTTTCTGGGTCCCCTTGGCACCCATGCTGCATCCACCTTCTCCTGAAGGAGAAATGGTATGTCTTCAATAAGTTAAGCAGGTCTAATACAGGATGAGCTGATGCTCTCAGTAAGTGAGAGTGGCCTTGCACATCCCTGTTTATCTCAGTGGAGCTAACTGGATTCTACTACAAAGAGAATCCAGATGCAGGACTTCAGCTGCGGATGTTTTGCTGAACTCATGTAAGTTATCAAATTATTTAAAAAAAGTTTGAAAAACATATTTGGGAGGGTGCCAGGGCACTCCTTGTGCTGTAACCACTACAGTGGGTTGTATTTGTTTTTGTGCTTGGGTATTCCTTTATTAGAAGCAAAATAAAAGTCTAAGGATAAAATTACATATTTGTTATACATACAGGCTTGCATAGGCTTCAGACAAGATCTGCATCTTTCGGAAGCTGTTTTTAGATGTACACCCAATGAAAGAATGCATAATTAAATGCGTACATGTTTTCACTGGGGGTATATCTACTAAACAGTGTTTTTTTTGTATGGGCATTGTGTCCCTTTAATGAGATTCCATCATGTATGTTGCTCTAGAAATCATAAATCCTCACTGTGACAAACACTAACAAGGTTATTCACTAAAATGAGAATACAAAGTGAATAAATAATAAAATAGCCACAGTGGAAATAAATATATCAGCTATTTTTCCAGTTCAGCTAATTTGGCATAAAATAATCAATTTAGATAGAATTCTCATTGGTGAATAGCCCTATCTAAGTAGTTTAATTTAAAGCAGGGTCTCCCAATTAATTTTTCACTTGAAACCTTTTGACATAGTGTACCAACCTCATGGAATTCTAAAAATGTGTTTTGCGCCATAGCGCAAACCTTTTAATTAGCAGAGTGTCTTTTATAGCAAGTTTGTTTTTTGCTATGCATACACTAATTTCTACAGATAGTAAACAGATTGTAGTACTTAGGAGCAGGTGTGCTTTTGTGTGTAAAGTGGACGTTTTTATGTAATTTCAGCTTTTTCATACAGGGGTGTGTTTGTATGTATTGTTTGCATTTGTGTGCAGGGGTGTGTTGGATGTGGATGTACATTTGTGTGTAGAATTGGTGTTTGAGTGTTTGTATATAAATTTGAAGTTTGAATTCAGGGATGTTTTTGTGTGTAATGTTTGTATTTGCATTGGGTGAGCTTGCATGTTATGTTAGTGTTTGATTGCTGGGATGTATGCACATATATTGCTACATACATACTTACACAGCTATACATATACATTAACACACATATACACACATATAAACACATTGACACATACACACATATTCATATACACACTGACACAAAGATACACACTTTGACACGTGTACACACCTTGACACGCAGATACACACACTGGCACACACACTCAGACACACACAACTTAGCACTCATATTCAAACACTGGCACACATATACACACACTGATACACAGATACATACACTGGCACATATACACACTCAGAAACACACTGACACAGAGATACACACTGGCACATGTACACATACACAGATACACAATTGCACATACACACTGACACACAGATACACACTGACACACAGATACAAACACTGGTGCACATATACACACAGAGATACAGACACTGATGCACAGATACACACACTGACATAGATGCACACCAATTGGGAAACATTATAAAGTAAAATTATCATCAACAAACCATTCACCTTCAAATACTTATCAGTCCCTACCTTGTGTTGACAACATTTGCACTTTTACAGTGAATAGAAAATATTGTTGAGGCGTACTCAGAGAGCTGCGGTTTATAGCCAGAGTTGGACATTGATGCCTTTTGGTAGGCCAATGAGCCATCATCAGGCAGTGTGTGTACAGTGGTATTACATAGGCCACGCAACAATGTATCTACCAGGGAAACAAATCTTAAAATTAATGATTATTGTCACTGTAAACGGTAATAGCAGAAAGAATTTAATCTGTGTTATCCATTAAAGTATTGACCAATAAGTGCTTTTTGAAAACTGATTTGAAATTTCAGATGCACAACAAATATGGTAATTTAATTACAATCCACATTTGACTGATATTGCAATATTATACCGCACAAACACAGCAAACATGACATGAACACGCTTTGAGTGTATTATGAGAGGGATAAAAAAAAAGTGGCCTTGGACGCATATGGTAGCAGAAGAAGAAATTTTGCCTGGAGAGATAGTTTGAGTAATAATACCAAGGATTGTATGTGACCGCACAGATAAAACAGAAACAGAAAGCTTGTGACCAGAATGGGTAAGAAATAGCATATAAGTGATAATCACAGCACTTGCTTTTGTAGTGCTGAATTGTCTTAATCTTTCAAGAATCACCCTTCACACAACTCATTTTAATTCAGAAACACAATCTGAAACCATGGTACAAACAGCCTAAAATAAAATAAACAGATGCTGCATCATCTACCATTACAGTGAGGAGGGCAGTGTTGCATATATAATCTTTCACCAGAATATAGTATTGGAGAAATTCAGGAGGCCAACTGACATTAATCAAAGTCAGAGTACATTGGTCACATAAACCCATCCTGCAAAACAAATGGCTGAAAGACGACGAGATGGGAATTGTACACTATATACTATAAATTTTATCAAAGATCTAAGTAGAGGGAAACAATGAAAGGTGAGAGAAGACATCTTTTAAGGAAAGCACAGATACAGTCTGGAGATAATGATATGGAAAAGATTCTGTCCTTTTAATAATAAAGCAAAGGGTTTGACATAAGGAATAAATCTAGATGCTGAATAAAATAATACTGGGAGATAAAATGTAACCATTCATTCTCGGGATGAGAATATAATTTTGCCTCTTTATAAATCACTGGTAAGACCACATATTGAATATGCTGTGCAATTTTGGGCACCTGTTATTAAGAAGGATATTATGGCATTACAAAAAGTGCAGAGGTGGGCTACAAATTTAATAAAAGGAATTTTAGAAAAACGTCGCTTGAGAGGGGATATGATAACACTATACAAATATATTCGGGGCCAAAACAAACCATTGTGTGGAAAGCTATTCACAAACTGGACTTTACATAGGACACGAGGTCATGCGTTTAGACTGGAAGAAATAAGATTTCGTCTAAGGCAAAGAAAAGTTTTTTTTTACTGTAAGAACAATAAGGATGTGGAATTCTCTGCATCAAGAAGTGGTTTTTATCAGAGTTCATACAGATGTTCAAACAGCAACTTGATGCATACTTGCAAAAACAGAATATTCAAGGATATCATTTTTCAATGTAGGATAATAGCTGCTTGATCCAAGGATAAATCTGACTGCCATTCTGGAGTCAAGATTTTTTTTCCCCCTAGTTTGTTGCAAAATTGGAAGTGCTTCAAACTGGGTTTTTTGCCTTCTTTTGGATCAACAGCAAAAACCAAATGTGAGAAAGGCTGAACTTGATGGACGCAAGTCTCTTTTCAGCTATGTAACTATGTAAATATGCCACAACACTACTAAGCAACATCTATCTGTCTATCTTTTTGTTCATACTTATTTTTTTTTAAATTCTTTACTTGTGACAAACATGGAAATGCATAATAAAAACGAACTGCCATATTAGTAGTAGGGAATCTCCAGACCGGCCTATGTATCCAAAACAGAGAACTTTGGAAGAGATTCCAGCAATAATCTGTTGAATTTACAAGTCATGACCTACAAAAAGTGACCTGAAATGCTAACATGAAGTAGTGAATGGCCCATATTACACAGAGATCCATCTAGAAGAGGACATGCCTAAATGGAGGAGAGGCAGGGCTGGTGTGCCATCAAATTCCCCTACCCGTGAAAATACCCTACCCTCGTCACTTCAGGTGAGGGGAATCAGCTGGCTCCTGTGCTACTAGCACTCATGCTGGAGTAGGGAAATCTGATGGAGGCTCTGAGCATGAAATGAGGAGCCAGCAGCTGTCCTGAAAACTCCTCCACAGCAAGGTCCTGGAAGGCAAGTAAAGCTAATTTTACGCTGTCATTATAGTTAGTGCATTCACTAAGCACAGGACATGGGACATTTAAGGTTAATGTTAGGGTTCAAATTATGGTTTAGGCTGTAGTTTATATACCATTGTATAGATATTTTTAGGGTTAGATTTAGGATTTAGGGTTGTAGTTTATATACAGTTTTATATATTTTTTTTTTACTAGGGCAAAATCATTAGAGTGTGAATTATGTGTAACTTTACTTTAATTCTTACCCGGAGGGTTAGGGTTAGAATAAGGAGTAAGAGATGTTAAAATAGTTTACCTAACCCTAATTTGAACCCTCACTTAACCCTATGCTTAGTGAATGTACTAACTATGCCTGTGCTTAGTGAATGCCCTAACTATAATACATGTGTAAAATATAGCTTTACTTACCTTCCAGTTGCTGGTTCATCATCAGTATGCTCAAAGCCTCCATCAGATTTCCCTACCCCAGTAGGAGTGCTAGCACGTATGTGCAGCACAGGGGTCAGCTGATTCCCCTCAACGGAAGTGACGAGGGTCGGTAATATTCACGAGGTAGGAGAATCTGATAGAACAACAGATTAACATAGGGGCTTATGGAGCTAAAGGTTCAGGCCTGTGGAATATTATTATTATAATTATTTTTATATAGCGCCAATAAATGCCATAGCGATCAAAAAACTTTTATTTTTATTTTGTTTTTTTTAATTTTTACATGCTCTTGCTTTGTGCAAAGGGAATTAATTATGGAAACTTAAGAGGGATGTAGGAGAATAAAAGTTGTGTAGACTAGTTAATAATGAAATTAGTTAAGGTAAAGCTAGCTTTGTTCTTGTTGCTTCAGTCTCACTTTGGCATGCCCCCTTTCTTCAACACTCACTACATCCACATTTTCTCAGTCCCAGAATTCATACCTGGAGATTCTGCCTAAAGGTAAGTTGAGGAGTGGACACGTGAGTGGTAGGGGACAGTTTCCACAAAACATCATGCATCATTAGACACATTTGCACCAAACTCGGGGCACTGTCTGCATAGTACACCCTTAGTTGACCAGTCTGCACGATTGGAAGGCAGCGTGACATGTATTTAAACTAGATGGACTTTCCAATTCTCTGGGCAGACCTGCTTCCTTTCTGATCATGTCCGCCCCTTTGCCTTAGTGGCCAACCCTTTTACCCCACATACCGATGTCCTGCTTCACCGGATGCTGCTGTTAGTGGGTATGGATTTGCTTGAGAGATGAAAATGAGAGATTAGCATAGGGTATGTGTTTTCCTATAGCTGCATCCTGTGAGTTTCCTCACACAGGCGGCATCCTGTGAGTTTCTGTTGGTATGACTCTGTAATTAGGCCTATTGTAATTGTAATCCGGGCCTGAGGAGTAGGAGGGGAGGACAATTTAAATCTAATTGGTTGGAAACAATTGGCAAATTCTCCCAGGTAAGTAAAGGTGGAGTAGCACATTTTGGAAACAAAATCGTGCCTCGATTGTGTGATTGTTGGTTAGTTCTCTTGTTGTTATTTTTTATTATTATTTTATTATTTATACATTTTATATTGGAAGAAGTATTTTTTTTTTCCAAATTAAGTTTATATCCGGTCATTAAAACTTTTCTACAGTAGGTCTAATAAAGTTATTTTGTGTAGTCCATTAATACACTTTAATCATGTGATCTTGGCTTTCAGTCAAATGGTCTGGAGCAGTAATTCAAGGGAAAGAGTAAAAAGAATGGTTGAGAAAGTGCATCCCTGTCTAGCACCATTATACACAGCTGTACTCAAAGGTTTGCATTAGACATGTGCAATTTGGATGCTTCCGAATGTTTCAGAAGTGCTGAAGAGTTGAATTTCAGAAGTGCCAAACCGAATTGCCAAAGTGCCGAATTTCTGAAGTGCTGAATTTCTGAAGTGCCAAACCGAACCGAATTGCTGAAGTGCCGAATTTCTGAAGTGCTGAATTTCTGAAGTGCCAAACCGAACCGAATTGTCGAAGTGCCGAAGTGCCGAATTTCGGAAGTGCCGAAATGCTTTGGATTTCTGAAAAGTGTCAAAAAAGACACTCAATTGGTCAGATGTGTATTGTTAGCACCATCTGCAGTCTGAGGCACATCCTCTGCTTGCAAAAGGAAAAATTATAAACATGCTCACAAGGTGTACAAAAAAACATTTGATTTTGATTCTAGCTTGGAAGTTCTGATTGATGATTCTAGTCTATCAGAAAGTCAGTGGACCATCATGCCATGGAATTGTCATCATCTAATATCAAGTACCTTGTGCATCATTTTTCTTTATGTTTTTGTTAGCTATATTTTCACCTTTGGGGTCTTTGAATATTTTGAAAAGAGCCACAAAGGTGACTAACCATTTCGGTTGTGGTTGTCTGTAAATAACTGCCTTAAGTGAAGTTTGTTATACTATTCAAACTGTGCTTGTGTTCCCTCAATAACAAAGTATGTGCTGTATGATCAGCTGAAATTTTTATTCATATACAAGTATAACATATTCACAATAGCTACATCATTGTTTCCTCTTTTTCACAGGTATACATGTTTTATAAATTTTGTTTGAGATTTTTATATAAAATATTTGCTCATTAAAAATTAACGACAGCCATATTTATCATATGTAATAACCTTAGGAAGGAAGAACAGGAACTAAAGTATATAAACTAAGCTGCTGTGGCAAGAATATCCAGACGTAAGTAGAAACAAAATGACAGAACCATTTGTTTGAAGAGAAAAAAAAAACATTGCTTGAACTGTAATATGGGCAGTAATGGCAGGGTATAAATCTACTCATATATGATCATCAACAGATTTATGAAGCTCTGTGCAGATGCTCTCATTAATGGCATTTTGCAGCACTAAAGGTTCCACATAGATATATTTATTATTAAGGTGCACTGTCCTATGATTTGTTTGTCTAAGCATGTTGATATACACAATAACAATACCTCGGTAGAAATTAGGAGAATAATCAACACTGTAACCAGAATACTTAAAATCATGTAAGAATTCAAAAATAGTGCTATATATAACTATTAAGCAATTTTTTTTTTTATATTCACACGATATAAGGAAATATTCCTGTCAACCTGTCACTCTGCTGCACAGGATACTGAGCAAACATCTGAAAGTTAATTCCGTAGCATCTCACAGCAGAGAAAGTGCTGAAGGTATTAATCGAATGTAAATGGGCATGTTTAAATGTAATTGTCGGGAAAAGGTTCATGTTGGTTTGTGTTGACATTACAAACAATCAGAGCAGTATTTCTGTATAAGGCAATAGAATAAGTTAGGATGCTAAAAGATTGGCACATGAACACGTTTTGAAATCTACACAATTAACCACGTTTATTTTTTGCCTAAATTGTTTTAGGATTTTGATATTGTCTATATTATATAAGTATATTTTTTTACGAGTATCATCCTGTATACTCATATTGACCTTTACCACTGAAACAACCTTAGGTTTCAATTTCAGTAGTTTTAGTGAAGTAACATTGCAGATCCAAT